>NC_142795.1:84497153-84721865 GCF_049724085.1 Artemia sp. Qi Xiang Cuo | reverse complement strand
ACACATTGATTTTTACGAAATGACATTTTTATTACACATGTGGGAACACTTATGAGTATTCCTTTGGGAATTCCTAAACATAGCATTTTCTCCTAGGTTATAATAATAACGATACATTAGATCAGTTTTCGTTGAATACGGCGTCTCATAGTAATAATTATAGTAAGATAGTATCTACTCTTTATTTAGGTCACTTTTAACTTCTAAATAATTTTTCATCTTCTTATAACACTCGTTTAAACAACTTTTACTATACATCATTTTATTTTGAGGTCAGGATTTATAAAACATTTCATGCCTGCACTGTTCACGCACGTCCGTGCTGTAAAAGAAACGCATGTTGCAGCGTCAAAGCCACACTGGTTTACATAAACGATACCACCTGGAGTTAAATAGACGCAATAAGGTCAAATGTAAACCTCGATACACCCATTTGTCTGCTCATGCCTTCCCTTTTTTTGGTTTTAGGTGGTTTTTTTTGGTTCTCGTTTTACCTTGTGCATTTCTCCCGATTCTCCGTGGTGTTCCTGAGGGATTTGCCTTCTTATTCTCAAAATTCTTCCATAATTGAAATTTAGTAAGGCTCTTATAGTTAAGGACATCGCAAAAACGACACACACAGTCAGTAGTATGTTCCACCAAAAATTGGTTGAGAATAATTCGTATCTCTCATCTACATACATTAATCTCTGGTCTTCATTGGTAAATAGGGGGATCTGGGAGTCTAATGCTTCTTTTATTTTTGTAAGCGTCAATGTTCCTTTATTATTTTCTATTTTTGACCATATTGAGGTTTTTATTTCCTTGCTCTCTATATTTGGAATAGTATGCGACAGGTTGATTGCCTTAAAATTGATTATTTCAGGACTTATTATATTCGTACTCGTGGTGATTAATGGTGTTTGAACTGTTGATTCTTTAGTTACGAGTCAACATCCTTTTTTTATAGTTATCGTACCCACATCTTGTAGTAGCAATTCGGTTCTATAACTTGGGTCAATTTTTTCCGTATTATTGTAGCAAGATAAAGTTCCAACAGTTTCCCTTGGAACGGAAAATAACCGTAGGTCGTTCCTAAGGTGTATGAATATTTCTCGTTTATTACTTCCTATTAAGGCTCCGCATGAATCGGGTTTTTCTTGTTGTTGCGTGTCTTTTAAGAATATATCTAACATACAAGATCCAGACTTAACATTGTAAATAGGTAACGTAAGTTGGCAGACTAGGTTTTTGAATGACAAACCCTCTTATAAATCTTGGGGGTTTCCTAGGGCATACTTTCGTCTATCTTGATTAACAAGTAAATAGCCAGCTTTAGGTGTGATAGTCATAAATGAATCTGTTTTCCTTATGTTAGCGGGGAAGGTTTAGATTTTGTACAAGTCATATCTCGATTGTGTGTTTATCAATGGACTTGTCACCACTGCAAATAATTGTCCATTTACTTCTGTGATATGTATTTTTAGCTGTGTCTAGCAAAGGAATAAGTTTGACACTTATGGTTCTATAGGTAAATGCAAACCGAATGTTATATGTGTTTTAATTTCATCCAGAATGCTCTTTAAGTTGGAAGGGTCTACTAAGTCGTATGACAAGGTTCCTCCCGTGAGGGCAAATAAAGCGAACTCAAATTTGCTAACGTCAGTTGCTAGATTTAGTAATGACATGGTAATTATATTGAGCGACACCATGGTAAGGCTTGAATCTGTTACCACCCGATCTACTTCATTCCTTAAGTAATTCATTACCATTACAGTTTTTGAGATTTTCTTGGATATCATTTCTACTTTATCTCTTTGGTAATTGGTTAGACTCGCTTTTATTGTATGGAAATGTAACGTTATGTTCATGGCATTGTTCAGCTTTGTTACATTCTCACTTAGGACATTTAGTTTTGCTTCAGTTGTTAAACCAAAAAGTATTGAGGCAAGTTCGCCTATGATGAGGCTTAGGCTTGTCGGTCTCTGATGTTTGCTTCTTCGAAAAAATACTTCAAAAATTCTCGTCGTGCTTTGTTTTAATTTTTGTATTTCTGTATTAAATAGTTCAAACAAGGCTTGTAATCTTTGCCTGTATAATATTAAAAATGCTTGGTGATTTGACAGTTTTTGGGCGTTTTTCTCCCTTAGATCAGGTAATGGTTCAATATCTTCTGTTGCTGGCTCGTCGGCCATTGCTAATCTAGCACAAGTGCGTTTGCCGTCTATGGTCCAACATTTCTTGTGCACGTATTCATTTTCTTCTTCTTTTTTGTAACTATTTTTCTTTTCTTTTGGTTTAACCGCTTGTACTTTTATTGTTTGTATCTCGGTATGTTTTACTGGGGTTCCTGCGTTCATGCCTATAGTAAATATGAATTTCGGCTGGGTTCGCGTAAACGTGGGCCCTTTAGACCAAGTCCATTTCGTTATTATTGTCGGTTTCAGATAGGTCAGTGTTGTCAAATTTTCAGGTGAATGTTTGCTAAATGTACTCGTTTCTGGGACTGTGCTCGTCGTAGTTCCTGACATTGAAGATTGTATTTCTCTTATTGATTTTTCATAAACAGACGTGGTTGTTTTTGTGTCTTTTTTATTTCTTTATGTAAGATTTTCGTTTCTATCATCTTGTTGCATGTTTGAAAATTTTAGCTATTGTAGTTTAATAGTTTTTTGTTAGTCTTTCTCATTTTAGAGTTTCTATAATATTTGGCTCGCGAAGTTATTCTCAGTATGATTATGCCATAATTCCTTGAGAAAGGTCCATAGGTTCGGTAATTCATTTAGCATCGCGTAATTTCCATCGTAAAATTTTCCTTTCCCTGGAGTCAATGGTTTGGTATTTTTTACGGGTTTCAACGCAGTAAGATCTTTTGCTAAACGTTCAACGTTGGTCGTTGACCTTTTCTTTCTATTTTCTCTGGTACTGGTTCCTAAGGCCATTTCTATTTCTGCCATCTTTTTGTCAAAATCATCTATTACAAATTTCGATTTTGATTTTGGGAGAGTTGGGGCTTGGAATTCCATGTTGTCTTTACTATGCATCGTTTTACTGGCCTGTGATCCTTTATCTGACCTTAGGAATTGAAATATGGATTCCTTAAGTTCGTTTGTATTTTTCTCCAGTCTCGTTACTTGTTGAAATAAGGTTTCAAATGGTTTGGGATCCAATTTCATAAAAATTTTCCATGCATTATGGCTTGCTAGAAGCGAATTTTCATGCTTAAATATAACTCCATGTTTCACAATATCTTGGGCTGTCGCGTGAACAACGAGGATTATGATGATGTTCTTAAGCCTCATCTTTTTTCTTGTTTCTAAAATTAATCTGTTATTAATTTTATCTATTTTTGGAAAATTTGTTTTACTAATTTTTTCTTTTTTTTTTCTTCTTATAATCTTAAAATTGGACTACTTTATGATGATTTTTTTGTTGACTTAATTCTTGAATTATTTTACGGCATTATTTAAAAAATAATGTTTTATAAACATAGTGCAGTCTTTGTTGGTGAAAGACGTCTTTAAAATTAGAATTGTTATGGAAATTCTAGGCTTACAGATCAGTCTTATTGGTAAACGACCTCTTAAAGTTGGAATTGTTATGAATATTCTATCTTTTACCCTAGTGGTTATATATTGTTATAAATAGTTAAGATGCACTTCAAATACTTAATTAACAATTGCCAAGAGTTCGCAAATATATTTTTTTGTATTTAATAAGTGGCACATAAGTTAGTAGGCAGCTAGCGTACGGAACAATATACTCGTAGCCTATTTTCGTTATCAGTCCTTTATAGACCTTATTGACATTATTAAAGTAAATCATTAGACTTCACGTTAATGCAAAATTATTCTTTTATACGAGAGCGTTGAGGTAATTATATGGTTTAACTTATCATAGGATATTCCCTAATTCATCAAGTTACTTAATTTATTGTATTTACATTACATATATATGTATACTTTCAAGGGAGTAAACTTTTGAAACAGTGTGGTTTACGATATGTCTTATTGTAGGGACATTTTAATTCTATTTATAAATATAATTCCTTCCATGCTCATTTATATTCAATTTCAAGATTGCCGTATCTTTCGGTAGTTCTTTCCGTGTTTCTAAGCGTGCTAGCATGGTATTGAGGCGATGAACTTCCCATGATAACACCCTTGTGCTTAGAAATTTCAATTCAAATACCGTGTTATTTTCGTTATTTTCATTTGTGTCCATATGCATTAAATAGACCAACAGATCATTCGGGAGTTCTAGTTTAGTTAGAGTGTTCGCTATGCTAATCTTGTTCATATTTTCACGAATCACCTTACGACATTGTTCGGTTACGGAAAGTGGATTATTTATAACCTTTACCACTCTGAAAATTGATTGCATGTGTGATGCATTACAACATTTTTGTTAACGTACGATAATATCAAAATTTGGAAATACTTTGGATCCAAAATTTTCATCTTCTTCAAAAAGATTTAGTTTAATTTTCTTTATGTCATTGTAATCTCGCGCGGTAATTTCCAATGTATTTGACTTTACTTCGGGGTTTACGCCGTCGAAATTCCAGCAATTTTTATACAAACTTTTGAGGAATTTTCCTCCATTCAGTAAGTTATACCCTCGATCGATTAGTAATGTGAGAAATTTAAGTGACCATATTGTCGCGATACCGTGTTCGTCTTGGGTTTGCCACAGGTTTTCTGCGATAAATTCAGCAATTAGGGGATATTTCAACATTGGGATCTTGTTTAAGAGGGTTCTAAATGTCATAATAGCCGTCAATCTAGTTTTTTCTATTGTTTTGGGGCTCATCCTTGGAATGAAATTACAATATACTAAACTTGCCACTATTCTTAAGATTACTCTGTCATCTAGGGGATTTCTAGGTGTTTTTAGAAGGAAATGTAACGTGACAAAGTCTAATTCTTCTGCTACTTTTATTAATGCATATTCATTTAATGACTTATTTACATTATTTAGACTATGACATTTTTTATACGCGAGGCGTTGTGGATAAATAATAGGTGGTGTTTCTGACGCTAATTGTGGTGTATTTAATTGCGGGCAACTGGAAAATTTCTTCATTTTATTAATAAATTAATTATCTACCTAAGGAGGTTAGTACATTCCAAGGAGGTTATCTCTTTCTGATTTTCCGACGAAAAGACCGGCGAAATCGTTAGTTCCGTTTTATGTTGGTTCGATGAAGGCTGTACGCGTGAGCAATCGTCAGAAGTCAGCGTGTATCTAGAAGTTTTTGATTTTAATTTTAATGAATAATACCTTGCGGGTGAAACTACAATAAAACTTACATTGAGGATACTATGGGGATTATAGTTATTATGTTTTTCTTTTGTTAAATTTACATTTTAAACTCTTACTTTAACTTTAATGCTGTTATTTTTGTATGCGTCTCTTTTTCTTTTATATATTTTCATACGTTTTACAAATAGTTTGTCACCTAGGGATTTGTATTCTTCCGATTCCGGGTCAAATAAAAATTGTTTGTAGTATCGAATCTCTGATAGGGGATGATGTATGCCTTCATATTTAACAAGTTGGGGGTTCTTTTCTATATTATAACAAATTTTTGGAGCTCTACATTTTTCAAGGAGTATGAGGTCAGTTTGCGTGACCCCTTTAGAGTAAAAATATTTGATGTTCAGATTCTTTTGCAAACGTCTTATCAATAATTGCAAACAACCAAGTTGATTCGCGCTTCTTTTCTATATCTTGTTTTAACTTCTCCTCTAGCTGGATAATATTTAGGGGTGTCCACGAGTGCTAACCCGTACTTATAAGGGTGGGGAGCAGAACCTTTAAGGTTGTAGGTTAAATTCCATTCATTTGCATATATCTCTTTTCCTTGTTCGTCCACGACTACCATGGCTGCCGAATATATAATGTTCTCCTTCGCGTTCATTATTGTAATAAATTCCTTATATACTATCGCTTTACGTATGGGCCTTGATCCTGTTTCCATTTTTTGTATCTGAAAGTATTTCGTATAAAATTAGACACTCCTTTGATAGTAATTAATTTTTTTTTGTTTTTTCGGATGATATCCATCTTGGCTATGACATGGGTTAATTTTCCGTAGGGGGCTCTGGGAGGAGACCTTGTTTGGTTTATTGGGGTCATACCTTTAATAACTTGGTTGTACTGGCCATGTACTAATTTGCAGGAATATAAGTTGAGTTTTATGGGGGGGTATGAGTTCGAAGTACGGTGGGAGAGTTCTCAAAATCATACCACCGTATAAAATTGACGACATTGATTTTGAAAACACAATCACCCTCTCCAGTATATAAGTTCCGTTATTGATCTCAATAACTGGGTACATCATAGGTTATCCAACTGTTTAAATCGCATTTGCAGGGACATAGTCGATTTTCGTAAGGTAGCTACCCGGTAGGCGGAACGTGCCAAATAGGACCTAAAAACACCACTTGTCACCATATGCCAACCACGAGCTTCCCACTCTAGTTCTTTCTTACTGATCGCCAATGCTTTGACACCACTCGAATTATTATCATTTATCATTACACATTATATTTCTTTCACTTTTGACTCGGTTAAATTTTATTTGCACATTACTAATTCTATGATGATCACAAGTTGATTCTCATAAGGAATTTGAAATCCGCCCCCCTCAACGAGTAATATGAGGAAACTAACTAGTTGAAGGTTGCGAACACAACCTCCCTACTCCACGAATACTCGAATTGACATTTATTAGGGATATTTCCATCTGTCAGGTTTTTTGACCGTTCTGCCTGACTGTGTTGTTACTTTTTCTTCTACTTCTTGCGTTTTTTTCTTTGTTGGTTTAGCTAATGATATGAGGTCAAACTTCTTGTATTGTTTTTTCAAAAATTCTTGCCCTTTCAATTTTGCTTCTTTTTCGTGCGCGGCCGCTGGAGTTGGTTTTGATTTAGCTGTTTCTTCAACTACCATTTGATCTGATTCATCGTCCGATTCTTCGGAACTGGATTCGGATGATTCGACATTAGAACTTTCCATGGTGGCACTTCGTGTTTTTGAGGTATCGCCGGCCCTTCCTTCGTAAATTTCTACTCCTCTCGAAGTAGAGGGTTTATTTTCTAAGTCTTCGCCTTGTGTTTTAAAATCGGGAGATTTGAAAGATTCTTGCGAACTCTGAGAGGAATCGAAAGTTTTTGCGGGGTTCCTCCACTGTTTAAATGCCATGTCTTCAGGGGAGTGAGGCACTCTTTGCATTAGCGTTTCCCTCCATGAAGTCCAATGTTTGGGTTTGACTTTAGACACAGTTATGTCATGGAATTGTCCTTCCTGGTCCTCCTTGGGGGTTTGAATCTGAGGCAACGTACTTTGCCTAGTTTTTATGGGGAAATTTATTAAATCCATCGCTTCTCGCAGATTTGTCCTAATCGAATCCTTAGGAGAAGTTTTCTTTACAATGATACCCGGGGTTTCTACTGCTCTGTTCAAGTCCTCCTGTAGTGACAGGAGTCTCTCTATTGGTGTTGCGGGGGAAACCATATCATTTGGAAATCTTTTGGGGGGACAAGGAGTTGAAATTCTATCAGGAAAAAATTGTGTTTTTGGAGATATCGTATAATCTAGTTCTCCTTCACTTTCTGACGATGAACTTTTTGGGGTTTTTTGCGTTTTTATTATCAATGGTACTAGGGATTTTCTCTTTTGAATAACCAGGTTTTTCATAGCTAAAAATTATTCAAAGTTATCTTGGTCACTTTCATTTTAAAAATAATCTTGTTTGAGATTGAAGGGTTTTAGCTCTGCTAATCTTGACTTAGGGGGCTCATTTTCTGCGTCTGATGACTCAGTGGATGAGGGATGCGATACCCACTTTTCGGGAAATTTGGCTCTTTTTATTCGGCTAACATGTGCCTTATAGGTTCTTCCATTATTGGAATTTAACATTTTAAATGTAAAATTATTATCGTACCTTTTGATTATTCTGTACGGTCCGGAATATTTATTAGAAAGTTTCTTGCCTTCTGTCTTTGCTTCATTCTTCAGGTAGACGCAGTCTCCTATCTTAAAATTTATGTTTCCTTTGACTTTAGGTAGGTTTCTTAGCTCTTGATTTGCTTTACATTTTTCCAACTCTTGTCTTACTATTTTGTAAGTTTTTCTCATCCTATTTATGAATTTTTGTTTATAATCTTCGGAGTTATTCTAATATGGACGAGACTCTATAATTTCATCATGTGGGATTCTGTAGTCACGAACAAAAAGTAGGTAGAATGGGTTGTCCTAAGTTGCTTCTGAATAGGCAGTGTTGATTACATTCGTTAGATAAGGTAAAAATAGGTCCCAATCGTTTCTATTGTCTTCTGTGTAAATACTTAATATATTTGAAAATATTTTATGTCTATTCTCTATTTTTCCATTAGCTTGTGGATGATAAGGGGATGTTACTAATTTTTCTATGTTGAGAAATTTCATTAGGTCTTTCGTTACTTTTAAAACAAAGTTACTTCCATTGTCACTTATGACTTTATCTGGGATGCCAAATTTCAAAAATATTTTCGCCAGCGCCTTGCTCGTGGCCTAAGCGCCTTGATTTTTTAGAGCTTTTTCAAAGGTAAATACAGAAAAGTGATCTATGACCGAAAGGATACAAGTTTGGCCCCGGTTTGAAACAGGTAAACCTCCACTTGTCCCATACAGGTCAAATGAGATGATGTCGAAGGGGAATCTTGCTACCGAAATTCGTCCCAGAGGGGGATTGGGGTAAGCTTGGGGTTTTTTCCTCAAGTTACTCTTTTCGCATGCACTGTAATATTTTTTAAGTTTTGTTAGTGCCATTGGCACATAGAAATATTGTTTTAATTTATGGAAGGTCTTTGTTACTCCCAAATGTCCACCAATATCCGAATGAAAATATTCAAAAGCAGGCATTATCAGTTTTTCTGGTAATACAGGTATTATTGAAGTTTGGTTTCTATTTGCCTCATCAGTTACTATTCTACATAATATTCCTTCATCGAAATCATAGTAAAAATTATCTATTTCTTTTCTAAGGATTTTGTGTTCATCTGGTAATATATCATCTTGCACACAATAATTAATAAGAGCTAAGCACTTTCCATCCTTTTCTTGATTTCTTTTGACATTTTCCAAGGATAAGGAATGGTAAGTAACTTTATTTTCCTTCTATAATTTCTTAATTTTATTATTTTTACTTTTGACATCAGCGTTAATGGTATTAACTTTATTCCGTTCAGTGTCCGACGGCTCATCTTCCGGAAACATGCTGCGTTTTGCAAGAAATCACATGCTGCGTTTTGTTTGCCTTTTAAGTATTCAAAATCATAATCCAGGTCTTGGATTTTCACAGTCCATCTGGCTAAAAGTCCCGTGGGGTTTTTAAATGTCTGCAGGTACTGCAAGATTTTGTGGTCTGAACATAGTGTGAATTTTCTACCAATCAGATAATGTGTAAATGTATCCAAGTGACGGATTATAGACAATAATTCCAAATTTGTGGCGGAATAATTACTTTCACCCTTTGTTAAGGTTCTGCTCGAATAACATATAACTTTTTCTATTACTTTTTGTTTTGACGATTCCTCTGGAGAATTGGGGTTTTCTACTGGGATTATTTGTGAAAGAATAGCGCCAATGCCCTTGGAACTGGCATCAGTCGTAACTACGAACCTTCCGTTCTCGAAATCTGGAAGTGCTAATATGGGTTCCGAGGTGAGTGCCTTTTTGAGACGGTCTAAGGAAGTCTGGGCCTCCTGGAACCAGGCAACATTTTGGGAGTTCCCTTTGGTTAACTCCGTAAGTGGTTTCGCGATTTGGGCATAATTTCGGACAAATCTTCTAAAGTACCCCGTAAGACCTAAAATTCCTCTTAGTTCCTTCATTGTCTTAGGGGGTTTGAGCCTTTCAACGCATTTTACTTTATCCGTATCCGGGGATATTTCTCCTTGCGTCACTACCATTCCTAAAAATTTAATTTTTTCTTGTAATAGATTAACCCTCTCAGGCCGGCATTTTAAATTGCCTGTTCTAAATTTTTCAAATACTTTTGCTAACGTTGCTAAATGTTGCTCCACATTTTCCCCTACACATATAACGTCATCAACAAAATGAATGATATTATTCAATCCTCTTAATAAATGCAATAATTGTCTACATAACGCGCTTGAACTGGTTTTAAGTCCGAATGGTACTCTCAAATATTCATACGAACCACATTTACTTGTGCAAAATGCAGTTTTATAGACATCTTTTTCGGCTATTTTCACTTGATGGTAGCCTTGGGTGAGGTCCAAAGAAGTAAAGACTTTGTTTTTACTTGATATAGAGTCAAGAATTTCATCTATTCTTGGCAAGGGAAATTTATCACTCACTACTTGTTTATTAAGAGCTCTATAATCAACTACGAGTCTCATATCGCCATTCTTTTTTGGGACTAAAATCACTGGAGCTGAATACGGACTTATACTGGGGCGTATAATCTCATTTTTTTCTAACTCGCGAATTTTATTTTTTAGCCACTCTTTGTGTTTATACGGTACACGATATGGTTGTTTCGCAACGGGCAACCCTGTCGTTAAAATAGAGTGTTGGTAAAATGGAAACAATCCTATGTCATTTTCAGACGTTGAAAATACGTCTCTGAAATTCCACAATAATTCAAATAATTTCTTTTTGAGTCCCGAATCAACAATATGATCCATATTAAACTTATTTAAAAATTGTGCTTTGGTCAGGGGGTATTTGTTAATTGATGTATTAATGATATTAACTATGTTTCTTTTGGAGTTTGTCTACTTATTTAAGTTATCTTCCGAAATAGTTTGGATTTGAACCAAACATGTTCCCTTTTTTATCGTAGTAGTATAATTTTCATGGTTATTAGTCACCCAAATAAAACCTTCACCTTTATCATAAGATATAATTTGTTCTTTACATAACAAATTTTCGGGAATTTCATTTGATGTGATGGCGAACCATATTTCGGATTTGCTATCCAGTGGTTCAACCATTTGAGATATTTGAACCCTGTGCATTTTCCTGGGTGGAATTTTTGTTTTTCGTATTGCAAATCCATAATAATTTTCTTTATTTTCATTATCTATTAAATTTAGACTGGTACTATTCGACAATAACGTTGGCTGTGCCTGAACTACATTAGGATTCCCTACTTTTTTCAGCAATTCCACTATCTCTTTGATTTCTTTTGGCCTATAAAGTCGCATATCTCCAATTTTAATCTTTGCGGATTAAATCCATTTATTAACTGCATTTACTTCATCTCTCCGATACCGCACGGAATAAGCAAATGGGTGTATAGCTATGTCCCGTACTTTTGGTAGCGAATGTACCTTGCGTCTCGCTACAAGAGGTTCAAAGGATTTTGGCGCTATACCGTCGGAAATTTTATTAACCGTTACATTTTCTTTGTAATTTCGATTAATATTCCTTGAGGTAGGGGTTGAAGGAGGGGAACCTCTCGGCTTAGCCGGATACACGAGTTTTTCATTAGCTACATCTAACAATATCTTATTTGACCTTAAGAAATTTGCACCTACGATGGCTTCATACGGGAAATTATTACATATTATAAAATTTGTCGGGAAAATTCTATTATCCCTTTTCACGTCAAGGCGAATTGAACCTTTTGCGTCCAACTTGTGTCCTGTTACACTAGTTAAGTTCGGATTATTTGTATTTCTCAGTCGCTTGATATGCTGAGGCAACATATTAAATATGCCTGAATTTATAATGTTGACCGTTGCGCCGCTGTCAACTAAAGCTTTAAAATAGACATTTGCCACACAAAAATCATTAAATATGGGTAACTTATTATTTTAATTACTGAAGGACGGTACTACTATGGGCTTGGACCTGTAAAATATTCGAGGCCCCATCTGGGTCCAATTCATTCTTCTGAGGGGCCTAATGCGTTTCCCTGGGAATTAATTTCATACATAGGTGCTTGTGACGGAGGTTCAGATACGTGAGGCTCCATAGACGCATCCAATTGATTCACATCTGCCTTCCTTTGCCACGTATTATTGCGATAACTTGTAATTCTGACATTTGTGCCGGCTGTTGGTGCTGACTGCAAGTGTCGTCGGCTCGAGAAATTTTCATTTCTCGTGGGCCAGTTAACTATTTGCCGTCGGCTTGAAAAATTTGGGTTTGCCGTCGGCCGATAACTATTTTGCCTACTGGGGGGAGAGTTATACGGGTTCTGTCGGTATACATTATGAGGTGCTGGTTGGCAGACTTGGGGGTATTGTGGGAATATTGCGTCCTGTATGTACCCTTGTGCGCCTCTGGTAGTAAAATTTGGTCCCCCGAACAAATCATTGCCATAATAACGTGTATTTCTGGCGGTTTCATCATTAAATGATGTTGCCATTCCATTTTGAAAACGACATTCTTTCGCGATATGTCCAACTCGATTGCAGTTGTAACATCTTATTATTGGGTTACTTTTATAAATGTTTGTCTTCATAGGCTGAAAACGTACGGTTTTTGCCTGGCGGTTTCTTGTGTCCTGGTTCTTTGTTGGATTGGGAATTTATCTCGTGAAAAGAACTTTGGGTGCTCTTGATCACTAACCTCCAAGGGTGATGAGCTTGTTTTTGATTCGCTTATGCTATTTACCTTTGTTTTACTGTGATTCGCTACAATTGTATCAATTTCAATCATTCGTCCTACTTCCTGTACCGCAAGTTCAAGTGTTTGGATATTCTTTGAAATTACCATCCTATATAATTTTGGAGGAAGGCCTTGCAAAAATGCATTTAGTATTATTTTTTCGTATAATTCTCCCGAGCCTTTGCCGTATTTTGCTTCTACTGAGATTCGTATGTTATTTAGATATTCTTGTACGTTTTGTGTGTGATCAAAACATACCATTCCATGCTTAAGTTTGTTTGTTGAGCTCGTCTCAACAAATCTGTCCTTAAAAGCCGACAATAGTTTTTCTATTGTGTTTATCGGCAAATTATTATTGTCTCCGACGGTCTGTTCTATTTGTTTTACAAAAGTTAATGCCTGCCCTTTTAGTCTTAGAAGAAGCATACCTATTAAAGATTTCAGGTCAGTTCTAGTTAACTCTACGAATTGTGCTAGTTGTATATTAAATTCATCAATGTCCATCCGCCCGTCATATTGTGGAATAGCTTTGGTTAATTCTACGTTTTTTGCAACTAATTTTTGCGCAATTAATAGTGCACTTAATTCCTCCGCCATGGTTTAATAACGCAGGGATGGCTTTTTTTGTTTTGTTTAATTAGTGGAATTACTCACTGAAATAAATCACTTTTACTTAACTTATTTGGGAAATCTACTATCTTCTATGAGATGTTTTAAAAGGGTATCCCTATTGTAGCCTAGCGGTAATAGGCTTAGATATATATAACACTTAAAAAAAATTTGTTATGTATCTAGTAAACATTTTAAATTGTGAAATCTTTAGCCTAACTAGTTCGTATACTTCATCCAAGTTTACGGCCGCGCCAGATGTTATGGGGGGGTTTTTGGTGATAAGTTTGGGATTTAAATTAGGATTCCTTGTGAAGAGACCAACATCGTCCGAGCGTCGTCAGTCCAGGCATATAAATATCCTTCGTGAAATTATCAGATACCTTGGGAGCGTTTCCAATGGATAATATACGAACTAGAGGGCCACTTTTGAAATCTAGATACGAACATACAAAGTAAGACAGTAAAAATAGAAAAGTAATGGGTTTATTAGACTTACATGATTAAACATACGGCTTCAAACTTCAGTAGGCAAAAGCAAAAACAGCCAATGTTTCTTACAGAAATGACGATAGTATAATGATACCGTAATGCCCCGAAAAACACTTCTCCTCTACCCTATAACACAAGGTTTGCTTCTGAGCAATAGACAGTAATTTTCTGATTGGTTCATCTCCATACGGAGAGCCCGCCACTTTACTCTTATGCTGGCAAAAACAGACTATTATGCTGACAAACTATCCAATAGTTTTTTCCGCGATATTCTGATCATTAAACATACAAATTCCTGAGAGTACTTCTAAAAACTATGTTTTACAATGTCCCGCTTTTGTCTTTCAAAAATACTTCAACGAAATTCCAATCCATCTCATTAGTATTGTATTTGCAAAAAACCCGTATTTTTCTGCTTTTCAGATCTGTCAAAAGCACTTGGAAATATTCGCGATTTCTTTGTTTTGTAGAACAAAGAATGCGGATCTATACAGAGTATTCATTAAGTTCTTGGTATTTGAAATTAATCACCTTGTGCTTTGAACTTTTTAAAGGGATGTTTGGTTGATAAATAAATGAGAGTTTAAGGCAGATTTCCAAGCTTAATTAAAAGGGGTTTGATTTGCATCGGAAGCGTATTTAGAATGAAGTAAACTTTTCATTTTTTAAAGTAAAACATTGTACTTGGTACACCAGTAGTGCACTTCTGCTGCTATTTTTGCCCCTGTTGCTGCCAATCTTCCCTTATCAGTATGACCAGGGTGTAGTTCTATAATAGAAATCTCGAAATAAAAATATAAGGCAGCATCATTCAGACAGGGGGGCTGGCACCCCCTGCCCCCCGTGTTTATGGGCACCCATTCTGTAGACCTATACCTGAAAGTTTCATTTTCCTAACCTAACGCCTTTCCGAGATAGCAAAAAGTAGCCAAAGTAGAGTTTTACTGATTTTATTTATCTAAAAAAAATTGACAAAATAAAGTTTTTCAGAGAGAAGGGTAAGACACCAAGCAGCTGACCAATTTACAGTCTTGGTTTCTGTGTAGATGGCCAGCAGCATGGAATGGAATATTTCAAATTTAAAGCTGTTTTTTAAAAAGAGTGACCACATGATGCATAGTAATTATCAACCAATTAGTCTAGTACCAACTATTAGTAAATTCTTGGAAAAGATTTTTGATGTTAGATTAGGGTGCTGGTTAGACAAGGATAATTTTAATAGCGAGACGCAAGGTGGATATTGGAGGGGCTATTCAACAACAGACCATGTTTTTATACTTCAAGCACTTATTGGTAAATATTGCAGGGAAAAGGTAAGCTTTATGTTGCTTTCCTTGACATTGAGAAGCATTTGATAGAATTGACAGGCCTACTTTGTGTAGTTACCTTATTAAGATTTGGCTACCTAGGCCCTTTCTTAAATTGTTAATTAGTAAATATGAGATTACATTATTTGTAGCTATCATCATAGGCAGCACAACAGTGCTGCCTAAGTAAAGAACAATGTTGGGACAGTGTATTGTTTATTTATTTTTTCTGGTTTTGGCCAGGGCACTTCGTATCGAAGGAGTTGTCGTATAAACTTAAAAAAGGGCTCTAATCGACTGGAAATTAAAGCGGCATGTGTTCTTCTTAACAGTAAAAAGTGACCGAAGGGACATTAACATCCCTTCCACGCCCGCCATTTCCCAAAACGCATTAAATCCAAATTTAAATATAGTCATTTGTTTCAACATAGTTGATTTCCAGTTCAGAAATTATATTTTGAGGACGACACTTCCCCCATAGCCCTCAGGACAAGTGTTGTGAGTTATGCCCTGGGGGCATATAATGTTTTTCTTTATAAAAATCATTGTCGTAGAAGCATCAAAAAGAGCTCATTCGATTGGAAATTGAAAGGGCTAGTGTCTTTTTTAATAGTCGTAAGTGATTGGAGGGCAACTAATCCCCCTCTCAAGTCCACCTTTCCCCAAACACATCAAATCAAAATTTTTAAATGGCCATTTTGTTCAGCGTAGTTAATTTCCAGATAGAAATTGTGTTTTTGAGGAGGATACTCCCCCACACCCCTCAGGGCAAGGGTTGTACATTACAT
This sequence comes from Artemia sp. Qi Xiang Cuo, assembly GCF_049724085.1. Lineage (NCBI taxonomy): Eukaryota > Metazoa > Arthropoda > Branchiopoda > Anostraca > Artemiidae > Artemia > Artemia sp. Qi Xiang Cuo. Next base: position 84,706,057 of record NC_142795.1, on the reverse strand, counting down.
ATCCAATCAAAATTTTGAGATAGCCATTTTCTTACACGCAGTTTAAAGTTCAGGAAATTATATCTTTGAGCAGGACACTCCCACACAGTCTTCAGGGTTAAGGTTATAAGTTATGCCTTGGGAGTATATGAGGTTTCTATTGAAAGCTTTGTCGTAGAAACTAGAAAAGGGCTCAATTGATTGGAAATTTACAGGGCTATTGCCTTTTATAATAATCAAAAGTGACTAGAGGGCAACTAACCCCCCTCTCACGCCCACTATTTCCCCAAACACATCCAATCAAAATTTTTAGATAGCCATTTTGTTTCACGCAGCTTGAAGTTAAGGAAATTATGCCTTTGAGCAGGACATTCCCCACAGACTTCGGGGCAAGGGTTTTAAGTTATGCCCTGGGGGCATATAAGGTTTTTATAGAAGGTGTTGTCGTAGGAACTTCAAAATAGGCTCATTCGATTGGAAATTCAAAGGGCTAGTGCCGTTTTTGATAGTCGAAAGTGATTGGAGGGCAACTATCCCCCCCCCCACTTTTTCCCATTTTCCACCTTTTCCAACTCTCACGCCGACATTTTCCCCGAACACAACCAATCAAAAGTTTTAGATAGCCATTTTATTCAACGTAGTTGAAAGTTTTCGAAATTAGGTCTTTAAGGTTGACAACCCCTCCCCCCCCAAAAAAAAACCCTTAGGGCAAGGGCTGTACATTATGCCCTGGGGGCATGTAAGGATCTTATAGAAAGCAATGTTGTAAAAACATCAAAAAGGGCTCATTCAATTGGAAATTGAAAGGGCTAGTGCCCTTTTAATAGTTGAAAGTGATTGAAGGACAACTAACCCTCCTTTCACGCTCACCATTTCCCCAAACACATCCAATCAAAATTTTGGGATATTCATTTTGTTCAACGTAGTCGAAAGTTCTGGAAATTAGGTCTTTTGAGGATGACTACTCACCCTGCAGCCCTCAGTGCAAGGGTTGTAAGTTTTGCCCTGGGGGCATATAAGGTTTATATAGAAAGTTGTTGTAGAAATTTCAAAATGGGCTCATTTGTTTGGAAATTGAAATTGCCCTTCTTAATAGTCGAAAGTGAGTGGAGAGTAATTGACCCCCCTCTCACGCCCACCATTTCCCCAAACACATTCAATCGAAGTTTATAGATAGCCATTTTGTTCAACATAGTTGACAGTTCTGGAAATTATGTATTTAAGGATGACAAACCCCCAAGAGCCCCCAGGGCAAAGGTTGTAAGTTATCCCCTGGGGGTATATAAGGTTTTTAAAGTTAGAGTTGTCGTAAAAACTTCAAAAGGGGCTCATTCAATTGGGAATTGAGAGTGCTAGTGCCCTTTTTAATAGTCAAAAGTGATTGGAGGGTAACTAACCACCCTCTCACGCGCACCATTCCCCCAAACACGTCCAATAAAAATTTTTAGATAGCTATTTTGTTCGATGTAGTAGAAATTTCTGGAAATGAGGTCTTTGAGGATGACAACCCCTTTTCCCAGCCCTCAGGGCACGGGTTGTAAGTTATGCCCTGGGAACATATAAGGTTTTTATTGAAAGTGTTGTCGTAGAAACTCCAAAAGGGCTCATTTGATTGGAAATTGAAAGGGCTAGTCCCCTTTTTAATAGTTGAAAGTGGTGGGAGAGCGACTAAAACCCCTCTCACGCCTACCATTTTCCCAAACACATCCAATCAAAAATTTTGAGATAGCCATTTTGTTTAACATAGTTGAAAGTTCTGGAAATTATGTCTTAGAGGATGACAACCACCCTCACAGCCCTTAGGGTAAGGGTTGTAGTTTATGCCCTGGGGGCATATAAGGTGTTTATAGAAACGTTGTCGTAGAAACTTCAAAAAGGACTCATTCGATTGGAAATCGAAAGGCCTAGTACCCTTTTTAATAGTTGAAAGTGATTGGAAGGCTTGAAATTTTTATAGTAAAGATCAATGTGGGTATAATGTATAATTTTTTTGTTGTTGTTGTTGTTGTTCAGACCAGGGCACTTCGTATCGAAGTTGTTGTCGTAGGAACTTCGAAAAGGGCTCATTTGATTGAAAATAGAAAGGGCTAATAGCCTTTTTAATAGTCCAAAGTGATTGGAAGGCAACTAATCCCCTCCTCATGCCCACCCTCCCATTTGCCTTTATGTTCAAAAACTAAATGTTGCCTTGATCAAATCAAATTGCACTGTGTTAATGCTAATTCCCAATAAGGCATCTCAGTAGTATCCCAAGAACGACTGAGGGTATTATGTTCAACTTTCGGGGCTACTTTTGCTCTTAAAATTTAACCAAATCAAAATAGCGTAAGTTTATCCAAGCTATCAAAGAAATTAAGCAGATTGTTTTGTGAATGGTATCTAGTTTTCCATTTCAGGTCAACTAGAGGAGGTATGAAACGAAATTAAACACTAGTATTTGTGTCCAGATTTTTAAAAGAGTGTATGTTGTTAAAAATTGCTGAAAATTTTTCTCCAGCATACAAATACCAGACCAAACTATAAAGTCTTAAAAAAACGAATAGATTTAAAGTATTATTTTATTCTTCCCTGAAAAGACTATGTCAATAAAAAACGAACAAAAATTAATTAAAAAAAACTTTTTCCACAAAATGAGTTTTTCAAAGAAAAGTAAAGAACTCCACTAAACAAAAAAATGAGCAAAACTAAAATCAAATAATCTACGAAGCGTGAAACTACCGCAAATCAGTATCGATAAATAAATGAAACCCAAAACGAACAGAAATTACAATAAATAACCGAGCCAAACTCAAAACGAGCAGAAATTAACATAAGTTGGGCTCGAAACTCCTATGCCTTCCCAAGGCCAGAAGATAATTTACACTTTACTGAAGAAAATACAAATGAGTGTGCATTGTCAGCTTAATATACATATACTGATATTTAGTCCTTAGAATACAGGGGGCGAAAAACGCAAGTATGGTTGTCAAACAATCCGTTCTTGCATACCTTGGCTCATCAAAAATCTTCTTCTCTTATTCAACTAGGATTTTATAGCACATGTTGTTGGTTAAGACAAGGGAGAATCGTGCGCGCCTTTTTTTTCAGCTCTGATTAGAATGTTGTTAGTTATGAAACGGCCACTGTAATTCTAGTTCCTATATCCGTCTTAATTTCATCCCATATTTTACATGAAATTATAATACTCCTCCCCTTTCTATTCGTTTTGAATTGGCCACTTTATAAGTACAAAAAGTTTTAAGAATTTTTTAACTTCACTGCTGTATTAAAGAAAGTAAGTGTATCACTATGGTTAGGATTTGCAAGTATACTATTAGAATTTGAAGTTAAAAAGGCATTTAAACTCTTGTTTAGGTTACATGTTGGTCATGTCATAGTTCATTGACATTGTCAGCGAACTGTCGTTTCATGTCATAGCTGACAATGATAGTAGATCTACACCCTACAGAAAACTCCTCTGGATGATTGAGATTAGCCAGGAATGAGATTAGCCAAGTACCTTTAGTCTTCTACCTTTGCTTTAATAACTGGAACAATAGGAGTCAAAGCGCAATCTTCATCAACTATGCATAATGCTTTTGAAAAAAAAATGATAAAGAAATAGTAGACAGTTTCGTCAATATATATTGCGCTTTATTCTTAAATATCCCTGAGTCACATCGAGTCAAACAGTTCGTAGTAACGATCTGTATGTAAGGAGCAACGCGGTTCAATAGTAATCGAAACTTTAAAAGGTAGAATTTTGAATCAATAGATACAGCAAAAGGATTAGCTTATTATACTGATTTCAGATATTTAAGATTCATCAAGTTCAGTGTTACTCATCAAAAGTTATGAACCTAAGAAGATCTGTCTGGTTGTCAAAAAAAGGGGGGGACTCCCCTAAAAGTAAAGGAATCTTAATGAAAATCTTATCATCAGATTCAGTGTATCAGAAAAACCTAAGGAAGAAGTTTCAAACTCCTATTTACAAAAATGTAGAATCTTTTCATTCTTGCCTGAAAAAATATCACGGATGCGTGTTTATTTTTTGTTTGTTTTTTTTTCGGGAGGGATGGGGCCAAAATCATGGTTCTATAATATCTGGAGAGGATGCAGTCGAACGGAAATTAAAGCTCTAGTGCCCTTTTAAGTGACCAGAAAGATTGCAGGGCAACTAGTTACCCTCCCACGCCCAAAGCTGATATAGTCATTTTGTTCAGTATAGTTGAAAGATACATTAACTATGTTCTTAGGGGTGATGACCTCCCCCAGTCGGTGGGGAGAGGCTGTAAGTTTTGAAATTTGCCTATTGTTTATGTATAGGATTTGTTAATGGGAAGTATACAGACATTTTTGGAGGGGGAGATTTTGTGCTTGGGGTTGGTTTCCTTGGGGAGAGAAATTTACTGGGGTGTTTTACGTCAGTTTTTTTTCCAAAAAGTTTGCCCTTGAGGTAGAAAAAACATTTTGTTTGATAAATATGATATCCAAGAAAAATAAGATTGAATGTCTCCAAAAGACGCCAAAAGAATAAAGATATGAATTAAGAACTGCTTTTGAATTGAGTAAAAGCCCAAATAGTGGCAACAAATATATTGGGTACATTGGTTAAGTTTGGGATAAAAAGTTGAACTTTTTTTCCTTTTTATCACAATGCTTCAACAATAAAAGGACATTATTTGCACATGCTACAAATAATTAAATTTTCAATTCAAATGCTTTGAAGATCAAGCGGTAGATTTACAAAAAAAAAAGCTTTAAAAACGCATTAAAGATTGTATTCGTTTTTGAATATTATCTATAATAAAAATGAATATAAAATGATTATTTATATTCATTCTTATTACGTTTTTACGAGTCGGATAAACCTTTCGGGGGGGGGTCAAACCCCCGCCCTGGATACGGCCTTGATAAAATTTTCGATTTTATCTGAATTTTCCTTTGTTTTGGGCTGCCAGTGTCAAAGGTCGAAATGGCCAAAAGCAATAGAGGTTAAAAAAAAATTTAAAACCAAAAAGGCCAAAAGGGGTAGTTATGTCTTCATTGAACTTATATTCCAGCTTTTTTCTACGTTGTAGATTAATTTCTTTTAAATTACCTCCCCCTTTTTTGTTGAATGATATTTGTTTGTTTTATGTTTTTCTGTTGCTCCTTTCTTTCGCTTGAAAAACTTGTTTTGTTTAATTTCTGATCATTTTTTTTAATAATGTTGGGGAAATTCGCCTTCCCTTCCGTCAAAAATTAACCCCCCCCCTCCCCTATGGAAACTTCCTTCCACGTCCTTCCATCCTTCCTTTCACCTTGCGTAAAATTCCCTCTAGAAATTTTTCTTCGGGTAATTCTGCTTTAAAAATTCTCCTTAGCATACATCCATTTGAAAAAAAAAACTTGATCGTTTTTCAGATCATGCTGGAAACCGTCCCCTCCATGAATATTTTTCCACCCCCCAATGGAAATTTTTTTTCTGCGGAAAATTCCCCCATGGAGAGTTTATCCTGCAGAAGCTGTCCCAGACGATTCCAACCCTGCTGAAAATTTTTCCTTGACAATTCTCCCTGGAACATCTTTAGCTGTAAAATTGACTTGACATAGAGAAAGTAAGAGAAATAAAAATAAATTCATATAGGAATTCTGGCAAATTTGCCCCATATACAATTTCCCCTGGAAAACTCACCCCAGAAACTTCCCTCTTCATGTAAACCCTCCCCTCAAAAAAAATGTTTGCACAATTCCAGTAAAAATACTATATGTAAAGAATGGACCAATTTAATAACTTACAGTCCTTTTTCCAGGGGCTGTGGGGGGTCATGTTATCCCCCACAGGTATAGTTATTGAACGTAGAAGCTAGTTGCCCTCGAACTTTTTTATCACTTGTAAATGGCACTAGAACTTTTAATTTCCGTTCAGATGAGCCCTCCCCCTTGGGACCATTGATTTGATGCAATCACCCCTGGGGAAAAATGCATCTGTGATCTTTCTCTGGTAAAAAATACAAAATTCCACTTTTTTTGCAGATAAGAGCTTGGAACTTCTACATTAGGGTTCTATGACATGGTGTATCGGATGGTGCGATGTTCATTAAGATTTTTCGATTTATTTTTTGGGGGTGGTTTCCACCTTTTTAGAAAATCAGGCAGTTTTCTCTGGCTTGTAGCTTTCGATGGGTAAAATTAAAATTAAGGATATTTGTAGGCTATGTTTGGAATCAACATAAAAAGCCAAATTCTGTTATGTATCTTGTTATCAAAATTCTGTTTTTTAAAGTTTTGATTGCTGTTGGGCCAAGTTACTTCCTACTTACAGATTGTTACCACAAGCTGTTTGATTGAGTGCATTGTTTACCAAAATATTATTTAGTCTCTTTGATATTCACAAATATAGCATAGCATTTGATAGTCAATATATAGCATTTGATAGCATTTTTATCATAGTATTAGCATTATAGCGATAGCATTATAGTATTTGATAGTCAATCACAAATATAGCTCTTAGCAGCCTTTTTTTGGAGCTAACATCTTGCTTGTTTGATCATACATTTCTGTTTTGGTCTGTTTTTTTTGTACTAAATATAAAGTTCCAAGAACTTAGAGCTCAGTGGTTTTTGTCAAAACTGATCAAATTTTAATCCCCCCCCCAATTGAACAATGACAATGAACTATAACCCTGCTGACTTTATTGCTGCCAGAAAGAATTTGAACTTTATTTAACTTTTCAAGAAAGTCTTGAAAGTTTATAGCAGAAGACTTTTGGAAGCCAATAGAGAGAGAAAAAGGTTTTATTAAAAAAAATACAACACATTAACAACAAAACCCGAAGTTTATTAAACTTGTATGGGTACACATCACCTTTTACAAAACCCTACATACACAATTACTACCAGCCAGCCTTAGACCCCCCCCCCCAAAAAAAAAGGACAAAAAATAATAAGAAGAAAAAACGAAATAAATTAATTTCTAATAATTTCACGACCTAATTGGATACCGAAGACACAAAACTAAAAATCATTCATTCTATTCTACCTCCTCGTCGCCCTCCCAAAAAAAGTGTCACAATCACTTGAGAGAAAATTCGCCCAGCAAGGATTAAAACTCATATGTAGACAAACATTGTCCTTTTAATTTACTGCGAAATTCATTTAGCTCATCAATTTTTGAAATTGCCTGAGTTAATGGCTCCCACACCCGAGGGCCAACATGTCTTATGGAAAAAACAGATCGCTTTGTAATAACCTGAGGTCACCGAACTAGTGTTGATGTTCTAGTCGAGTAACTATGAAAATTAACACCACTTGTAAACATTTCCCTAAAACACTCAGGTAATAATGTGTGTGCATATTTAAACATAAAAAGAGCATTGTAAAAACGAAATAATCCAGCCATCGGTAATATATTTACTTGATTATATCTATGTATAACAGACATATTATGATTATCTCCAGTTAAAACACCTAGGACATTATTTTGTAAACTTCTAAGGGGACGAAGGTGCATTAAAAACGTACTTGACCACACAAGACAACCATATAGAAGGTATGGGTGAACAAAAGAAACATAAAGCAATCTCATAATGTCTTTCGGAAAAAAGTGCTTCAGTTTCCTCATCATCCCAACATTTCTGGCCACTTTGCCACTAACACATGAAATGTGCTCTTTGAAGTTCAGGCACTCATCAACAATCACCCCTAGATACTTTGTCGAAACTTCCCGAGGCAGAATATTTTCACCTAACTGTATTTTTTCAATCCAAGGGTAGTAATTGCTACTTCTCCCATACATTACAAAATGGGATTTTGCATGGTTTAGCTGAAGTCTGTTAACCCTCATCCATTTCTCAATGTTTAAGACTTGGAAAATTTGAAATAAACCACACACAAGTAAGTGTCTACATACATAATAGTGCATACTTGTTTAAATATTTTGCTTGGTAGAAGGATTATTTTGGTGCAATTATTTTGGTAGAAGAATTATTTGGAATTATTTTGCTTGGTAGAAGAAATATTTTGCTTGGTAGAACAAAAAAAACTTTCATCTAAACCTTACTTAATAAAAGGAAAAATATACTTATGAAGATGGTTTTCTCAGCTCCATGTCGGATTAATCAAGTTATTTGCTATGAAAAATGGCTTTCAGTCAAAAAAGTGAAATTTTTGTGTGAGCGGGACAAACTATATGGAGCGCAATTTGATGAAAAACTTTCTTTGATGGGAGACCTGCATTACACTGGGTTTCTTAGCCAAACCTGTCGGAAATCTACCAGAAGGTTTTTCCAATTTACTGGGAAAAAATTCATTCATTTCTATTTGCATAATTTTCTAGATAGTCAAAGATGAATTTGCTATAGGTATTCATGAAGGGGGAAACAATAGTTCAACTCCATTTGAAGATGAGGGAGAAGATTTTGATTATGACAGTGAAAATGTAAGTATTTTTTTTTTAATTTTTTACTTTTTTTTAAACAAATGATTGATTTCGAATTTTTATTATGAAGCTTCTTTCCCCTTTTGGTTATTTACAATAAGAATAGCAATGCTGAGTTTACCTGTTTATGTTTAATGAAAAGTGTATGATCAGACGCCATAAATGGTGGCTTCTCATCTAAACTATGGGACTACAAACAATGTCTTTTTATCTTCTCATGTTTGACTGGTATTTCCTATTTTTTGTTAAAATACTTTTTGTTACATTTTAGGAAAGAAAAATGTAAGTTACTTGTTTGTAGCTACAGCTCAGAGAGCAATTATCTATAGGCTAATGGTGGTTCTCAATCTCTTACTTCTGCATCAGGCAATTTTAAGTGTTTTTGACTGAATGTTGTCTCAAAAAGTTTCCTATTGTCAGACTGAGCATATATGTAAAAATATCCAAAAAGAGACTTCAGATTGTCATCCATGTGTAAAAAGAGCTAAAAGTTGGGATGAAGGGGTTCTCTTTTAAAAAAGAAGCTATGACTTGAGGGTATTTATTTAGACATGCGACTACAGACAAGACTCTTTATGCCATATTTTGGGGTGATTTCTAAATGTGATGGCTTTGGGGGTGAAGGGACTTGATTGGTTGCGGACTTTTTTTTTAGGAAGTCTTCCCTCTGTTAGTTTACAGGTCGACACATGTCTTTTTATTTTTTCTTTAAGGATATCCAAGGGCCGTCCTCAGCAAATCGTATATAAATAAAATAAGACTTTAAAATGCGTTAAACTTTAAAACAGTAAAATGCGACCTTCATCTACCCGACTCTCCCCAAGTCTTAGTTGGTTTATATGTGTTTTACGGAGGATGGCCTTTGGATATAGGGTCAAAATATTCAATTGAGGTTTGAACAAGTTTCACTGACTTGGAATTCCCTATTATTTTATCTGAGTTTTGTTTTATGAATAAAAAAAATCCAGGTCCGGGAAAGGGCTCTATGTCCGGGAGCCTTTATAGAAGGGAAAAGAAACTTTAAGAGAAAAAAAAAACAGCTTTCAAAAATAAAACCATCTAAAAAAATGACAACTAAACACACGGGAGAAAGAAAGAGAGAGAGAAAAAAAAAACAACTAATATTCTAAACACATCCAGAACTGCTGTTACTCACTGAACAAGACAAAAACGAAAGTCTATAATTTCTTCGAGTAACTATAGTTTTTATAGGTTCTATAATGTCTCTTTACAATCACTGGATAAATGGGATTTATTGAAATTGAAGACTATATCTAAATGAAAAAAGAAAGATCATAATACCCCAGGTTACCACTCCTTGTTAAATTTACTAGGTTAATAACATTTAAAATATATATGACAGCAGGTCAAAGAAACTTGTACATTACAAATTAAATGGATTTTTTATTTGCTGTTTAGCTGTAATCTTGCCAGCTTTGACCTCATCCCGACTTTCGCATGCAATGTTTTGTTATTTAGTTAATAATGTAATTATATGTCTTAAATGTATCAGTGAAAATCGCCTGTTCATTATTTTTGCCCAACTTTATAACATCCTGAGCAAAAATGAAGGAAATGTTTACTAACTTAATTTTTCAATTTTTTATTCTAACATGTCTATCTAGCTATTTCTATCGATACAAATCAGTTATTTTTTCAAATAATTCATTATACCTCTTCTTTTGAATCTCATTGAATGTCTCTTATTTACAACAGCTAAGTCTTTAGAAAAGTTTTCCCCAAATGCGTCAAGCTTTTCAGCTTGTTCAGATTTCTTATTTGTGTTTTTACTTGAGCTTGAGGTGAATTTGCATTCTGTGCAAACATAATGCGGATCTAGAACAAAAAAAAACAAGCTTGTTTATGCCCAATCTATGCAATACTCCACCCTCCTCCCGTCTCGTTATTACAGATGATACTGTAGTAACCTATTTCTTAATTTGTTGCATGAAGGGAAAGGGAAATTTTCTTTATATTTTTGTGAAGTTATTTGTCCCTCTCCTCTATATCATGCCCCGGGATTTGGAGGTGATGTGGTTTGTAGTAATTTTTATCTATTTACTGAATGAAATTATAATTTTATAATAGCAATATTGGTATTACTAAGAGATGTATTTATGTGTTTTTGGACTTCAAGTCCATCCTGATTCTATAAGGAAAGTGTCCACATTCACATGATTAATTTTGATTTTTCTAAAGCTCACTGGAAATCTGCCAATGGAAGAAAGGACAGAGGGAATGCCAAACACAAGCTTAAATTCTTCAGGTTAGTCTTTCTTTTCTTAATTCAAGATTAAGGGAAAGCAATGTTTTCTTTCTTTTTTCTTTTTTTTTGTTTATTTATTGCTAACGATAATATAATTAGCAAATATTTTTTTTATTTATGGCTACCTTGGTAGTTTTTGACTTATGAAATAGGGAATTTGATGATAATATATACTATTAAAAAATTCATTAATGCATACTAAATTTATATAATTCAGTTTTTTGTCTTTGGAAATTGTGTAGATCATTTCTTACTTAGATTAAACCTTGCTGCTAAAGGAAAAAGTCAGTTTACGTATCGAGGATGGCAAAAATCCGTCGGTCTTCTTTTTCTCCAAGGAATTATTTTACAGATAAAAATCATGCTCTTGTGAAATAAGAGCATTATGTTCCATGTAACCTAGTTGGGTTAGTATGACTTTAGATTATAATTTGTTTAAAGTGTAATAATTTAATGTAAATACAACTCTTTGAAAGCCACTTTTTGAATCCATTTATCCACGATTGCCATGCCATGTAGTCCAGCGGATAATCGATGGTCCACTATACAAAAAAGAGACAGCTCTTAGGCTCAGAAGGACAAATTACTGTTTTAAGTTCCATCATGAACATGCACAGCTGGATCTTATATTTTGGTTCTTGTATGAATTGATAGAAATGTATGGGCATCTGGGTATCCATTGGGCACTTATGGTAATCCTTTAGGCCTGCCTCATAGACCCATCCCCCCTTTACATCCTGGTATGAGCATAAATTAATGCATAACTTCACATAGACATTATTGAAGATTAAAAATGTCCGGAGACGAAATTGCTATGAAACAATCCATTTTATTATACACTTTTTTTGTATTCGTGGTAAATAATGCTATTTTAAGGGCTTATCTTGGGGCAATAAGGGTCTACTGTTTTGCCGAAAATAGGGCTACAGAAATAGATTTTGGGAAATTAGGTTTTGTTTTAGACCAAAGCTATAGTAGCTTCTTATTTTGCTCCCTAACGCATACAAACAAGTTTGGGGTCACTTCACAAAGCTCACCCTAATATCTAAATAAATCTATTATTAATTCATCTAATCCAACAGATTTTTGAGCTATCGGAAACTAGAAAAGTCTGTAATTATTAATAAGTGCTATATGTAATAGTTTAGTTATTATTAATAAATAATGTTAAAACTTAATTTGGCTAGCCAACATTCAATCCTGACTGTCAATATTTCTATATTTCAATCGCTTAACATTGCTTTCCAGTACTCTTTTTGTTTGATCGAATATGATAAGTTTATTTATAAGAAGGTAATTCTTAGAAACTATTAGTATTTGTTGACTATTTATCATAATAACTTTGTTTTTTTATTTAAGTATGGAACAACTCGAAGTCTTGATATTTATTTTAAAAAATATGTTTAAATTATTGTATTAATTTATGTGATAAATATATACAATATCCGTAATTTGAAGTGTTTCAAGCCCAATTTATTCATTTACAATCCTTCTAAGTAGGCTACAAACAAAAATAAGGAGGATTTTTAGCCTTTGAAGTTGTCTTTGAAGTATTTATTTAAACAGTGATTACAGGTTTATACGGTGTTGTCTTAACTTGTAGGAATAATTATACTTTCTTAACTACGTCTATGTGGCTTAGTATGAAGGAGATCCTATAAGTGTCTTCAAACGAAATTGAGTCCAGTTGAAGTTTGTAACAAAAACTTTACTGCAAGGTCGTCTCTGGGGGAGGGGGTATTGGGTGTTTTTACCCCTCTCCCCCTCTATTTTGTCCAAATCGTTAAAAATATTTTTGATGCGTTAATAACCATATAAACATTTTTGACGCGTTTTTTTTTAAGTTTTCTTAATCTCACCCCGCACAAAAATTCTGGACACGGCGTTGGTTACCCACACCAGATAAATTAGTGACTAGTCTTTTTCCTTTTTTAAGAAGAAAAAGGTAGTTGACAATGAATTTTCAGTTTTGCTTAGTGCAAATGTTGCCATATCGCAAGTGCTGTGTATTTTATTTCTCGATATTCTCGAGTCCCAATTCTTTATCCTGATTCCTACTTGTTTGGCATTGTAATGTCAATTTTGTCAATTAATGTCACATAAAAAGTCAATTTTGCATTAGGTTCGATTCTTGTGTCGGGTTAAACATTTCCTTTATGAATGTACTCACATTGGATGTAAGAAAGCATAAGCTCTGCTGTAACTGTACATTAGCTTTTGAAAACACAATTACAGTTTTCAAAAATAGTTTGTGTACTATTCATTCTAATTTGTCTATAAAACTTAAATAAACCATGTGGTTTCTATATTCCCATCATGTATAGTAGATTGTCAATAAAAACTTCCACTACTGGAACTGATTTTGTGTCTAAATGCTAACCACAGATTTATTTCTATTGTAAACTATTATATCGCCCCTTGAACAATTTGATTTTCTATTATAAGAGACTTCCGTACTGCAGATGCGATATACAGTGAAAGCAGATGCCTTGTTCGATTTCAGGGGCTGGCTGGAATGAGCATAGCTAGAAATTTAAAAATTTGTCAAAATATAGATATTTGATAAGCTAATCTTTTTCACTAGATTAAATCAGAACAACAAAATACAAAATAACAATCGTTTCACTTTCAAATAAAATGCAAGTTTCTTAAGGGGTTCTTCTGTGGGGATGCACGCCGTAAGACTTCCCCTCTCTTTCGTACGTATTTGGTTATACATCATTTTTTAAAACTGCTTTAAAGGCGAATAGCGACGATACCAACTCGTGGAATTTTGCTTTTTTAGATTTAAACGCATCATCAGAAAAGATTTGGTTCTCAATAGCTAAGGAAGTTGTTAAATCAGGTAAAATAAGCTTTCGGGAACTGACATAGAATATAAAATAGGGTCTGTGAAGAAGCTTCTGAGTTTATTCCTTCATTATATCCCTAGTCCAGAGCACCATCAACATCTCATAAGCTTGAAAAGGTTTGGCGTGCTGGGTAAATTAAACTTGTATTGCTAGATATACAGCCCAAATTGAAGTCTAAAAAGGTTTATTCCAAGCTCTGACTTCCATTCCCACCATCCTAGTAAAGCTTAAAGTTCAGTGCGCAACTATAAATTGGAAAAGAAATCGAAACATGACTAAAATCTCAGGGATTGCCTTGGCAGCACTGAGCAGGCTAGGGGAAGTATGGGAAGTTGAAGCATTAATTGAAGACGGAAAATAGCCTATGCACATATTCATTTGAGTCTTATTTGTGATAAAGGGGTGGAGATAGGTACTCTGAGCATCTTCCTCAGCTTCAGTTTTGTTTTTATATTTAATACTGAAGGTCTTATTCCCGTAACACCAAAACTGTATAGGGAAAAACTGTAAACTTTCACTTTTAAGATCTGTATTGTAAAAAAGGACAGTAACTCATAATTTTCAAGCTGTAAAATATCGAATTGATGCACACAACACTCGTAATTCCTAGTTACTGTTAAGTGTACATGGATCTGATTCTTGGAGGAAGGGAAACAAAATATTTAAAAAAGTACATTTTTGGGCTACATTTTTTTCAATTTTCCAGGGGATTGCCAGATTTGGGATTTGCCAAGGACTGAAGAAGAGGCAATTAGATTTTTCCAGGATAAGGGGTTGTTGCCCAAAACAAAACAGTGCGTCAATGGACACAGCATGACTTTATACTCTTTCGATAAAAGGCCTCATTGGAAGTGTACAAAAAGAGCATGTCTGAAACAAGTTGGTTTGCGTGTCAATACGTGGTTTGCTAACAGAAGAACACCATTTGTTACTGCAGTTCGTTTCATTTATTTATGGGTTTACGAATTGTCGACTGTGGCCTGGTGTGAGCGAGAGCTAGGCATTTCTAATAAAACAGTTGTCGATTGGAATAAATACCTCCACGAAGTGTGTCTATTTTCTGTGCAACAGAAAAACTGTGGGAAAATTGGAGGAATTGACCATATAGTAGAAATAGACGAAACCTTGTTCTCAAAAAGGAAAAATAATGCAATATGGCGGGCGGCAGTGAAAGCACAAGGCAGAGCTCCCTTCAACGCGATTCTTTCTGATATCTATGCGTTCTGTGCGGCCCGCTTCCCATAATTCTCTGTTGTAGTTTCTATAATTTTGTTAAAGTATAATATTTTCATCATGTTTTGGTATTTCTTATTATGATTAACCTAACTCTACTTCTTGAATGTAGTCGAAATAATACGTAAGTACCAGCATTTTAAGTTATAAATGAAGTCACGATCGAATAGTGGCTGTACTGTGTTGTTTTTACACATTTTGCTACACCACTATAGTACAGCCTTTTATTTGTGTATATTATTTTGCTTTTGATCTATTTCAAATTTATTGTTTTTATAAAAAAGAAAAGAAAAGGATGTTTGTAATGAAGAAATTGTTTTGTTTTTAATGTATGTACAAGTAAGTTTGATGTCAGAACTAGGGTAGTAATTTAAATTGTCGAATGGTTGAAAGCGTGATTTGACTTCGTGAATTATCAGGGAGGAATTTCAGGCTACTACTTTCACCCTTTGCTTAGGGTAAACAGTTGCTTTTCAGACAAGTTGTTTTTATATTTTACAGAACTTATTTGAGCTAGGTAAGTGAAAGCTAGCAAAAAAAACACGACAGTTTCAAGAGGCTCAACTACGTTCTTGTAAATATTGAACAAAGTACTGTCCGTGAAGCAACTGCGTGTTCTACTGCAAAGCCGTATCCAAGGGGTTTACCCGGTTTGACCCCCTCTGCGAAATGTTGGTCCGATCCGTAAAAAAGTAACAGAAATACGTATGAACAAATTTTGTTGCGTTTTGTAAAATTTTTGTCCCCTTCATCCCCTCTCCTCTCCCCAAATACGGGGGCTTGTCCTACTATGAAGCTTGAAATATTCTTTAAAGGTCTTTCACTGCTGAAAATGCGTCCAAAAGAAAATGGGAGAGCGTCAAGGTTCAAGGTTTTATTATTAATACCATATTTACACAACATATTAAATTCCCAACAGAGAGAAAACTCGACAGAGTCGGGAACAAAAAAAATTTAACACATAGATTTAAATTATTTGTACCTCTACTAATATTCTAGTTATAGAGAATTGAACCAAAATCGAAACCAAAGTCGATGTTCTACTGTTTTAGTATCAGTGCCAAACACAGAAACGCCAAAAATAGTGCATACCAAATGAAAAGGCGGCTACCAAGTAATATGCAAGAGAATTTGTAAGGGGTGGAAAATGCGCATAATAATTTGTTTTGTGTTCCAGGTATAGGTGGAAATTCAAACAATTTACCTGCGTATTCGGAAGAAGTCTGTATTTATGTAAACTTTTAATTTTTTTTCAAATAATTAGCTGTTTAAAGACAAGTTAAGAACGATATTAAAACTCAATAGAAGCAGAAATAAAGTCATGCAATAAGTCACACTTTTGAATGAACGATTGAGACGTGAATCGAACGAAAAAATTTAGACGATTAAAAAAAATCTCAAAATAACGAATTCTACTAAGGATGAATAGTAAAACCTAAAACAAACAAAAAGTTACCATGAATATATATATAGGGAAATTATTCTCTGCTTGTTTTTAAATGTCCCCCTTATAAGACCCATCTGTCATAAACGTGAAGTCTAATATGAAATTCCTCTTAAATTTTGTTTGTATCCGACTGGGATCAGTGTGTTTTTTTTATTTATTAAATAAAAAAGACAAGTTTTTTTTTACTGAAAGTAAGTAGCAACATTAAAACCTAAAACGAACAGAAATTATTCCGTATATGAAAGGGGCCTTTCCCTCCTCAACGCCTCGGTCTTTACGCTAAAGTTTGACTCTTTGTCACAACTCTTTTTTATAAAACAATCAAAACTTTAGCATAAGGAGCTAGGCGTTGAGGAGGGGACTTCCCCTTTCATATACGGAATAATTTCTGTTCGCTTTGAGTTTTAATGTCGCTCCTTACTTTCAGTTATTTAATTTCTAAACGTTTTTCAACTAATGGAGGTTCCAATTTGGCTCACCGTGCATGAAAAATTTAAAAAAAAAGCTTGCATATTAATTTTGGCAGGTTTATTCCGTAGATGAAGGGCTGTCCCCTCCTCAGTACCTTGATCTTTACGATAAAGCTATTAGCACTTTTAAAAAAGCTTCCTATTCTAATTTAACGAACCTCGTGTTTCAGTAGCCGCTCTTAAGAAATTGGGACAAACAATCAAACTTAAGTATAATGAGCAAGGTATTGAGGAGGGGGCAAACCTTCATATGTGGAATAATTTCTGTTCGTTTTTCAAATAATGCCGGTAAATATGGCTCACCCTCTATTAAATATATAACTTCTCCTCACGGAAACTCCTCCCTTAAAATTTCATCCAAGGTAAAGTACAACCTCCCCCCGTCAAGTTTCCTTCAGACAGTTTCATCCTCACTGAGAATCCCCCCCCTCCCTGTAAAATTGGTTGCGGACAATTCAGCTTGAAAAATTTTCCTTAGCTTTCTTTCAATTGAATAAAACTTTAATCTCCAATCGGTTTTCAATCACTCCAGAAATGCCCCCATTCGTGGAAATTGTTTCCTGGAAATCAAAACATGTGGGTAAGAGTCCCTGGATAATTCTCCTGGAACTCCTCCACATAAAGATTTGGCAAAGAGAATGTAAGACAATTAAAACTAATTTCGTATAGTAATTCTGTCTAATCCCCCCCCCAGTGTAACATTTCTCCTGGAATATTCACCCCAACTCAAGAAGTTTACCTCCTCAAGGAATATTTTCCCTGTAGAAATTCACCCCAAGCACACCCCCCCCCAAAAAAAAAACGTATATATACTTCCCAATGACAAATTCTATGCGTAAACAATGGGCGAATTTCATAACTTACTGGCCTCTCCCCACTTACTGTGGGGGGGGGGGTATTAAAATCGTCAGCTGTATGATGCGGAACTAGCTTATGTACCCTTCCCCCAACTAAGTTTAGGTGTTTATGAGTTCCTCCACATTTTTCCATAGTTTTTGTCTGATTCTCATGTTATTTAAGATAACCTTGTCGGGGGTCATTTTACACGTCAAGACATTTTTTTTTTATCTTTCAATTATACTGAACAAAATGGCTATTTCAAAATTTTGATCAGATAATTTTGGGGAGAAATGGGCGTGGGAGGGGCCCAGTTACCCTCCAATCTTTTTGGTGACTTAAAAAAGACACTAGAACTTTTAATTTCCGCTCGAATGCACCCTCTTCTGATCTTCTAGGATCATTTCGACACTATTACTCTTTGGGAAAAAAAAACAAATAAACAAGCATCTGGGATCTGTCTTCTGGCAAAAACAGCAGAATTTCACATTTTTGCAGATAGGAGCTTGACACTTCTACAGTAGGGTTATCGGATACGCTGAATCTGATGGTGCAATTTTCATTAAGATTTCTTTAAATATAGTTAATAATTAAGTTTTCCCCCTATTTTAAAAATTAGGCAAGTTGTCTCAGGCTCGCAAATTTTGATAAGTAACACTAAACTTGATGAATTTTATATATTTGGAATCGCTAAACCTCTAAAACTTCATTCATTTTGCTCACACTTTCATCTAGGATGCTTAAATCATCAGCATAATCTAAGCCCAGGAGATATTAAAAGCTACAAGTGATGACAGTGGTCAAATATGGCTCTGAAGCATGGACGCTCCGAAAAGCGGATGAAGATTTGCTAGATGTTTTCCAGAGAAATTGCTTAAGGATTGTTCTGGGTACCCGGCTGACTGACCGTATGTCAAACAATAGGATATACAAAGAATGTCGCTCAATACCGCTCTCTAGGGCTATAATGAAATAAAGGTTGAGGTGGCTAGGGCACGTTATGCGGATGAAGGATGACAGATTGCCGAAGATTGTTCTTTTCGGCCAACCGTGTTGGGCTAAACGGAAAGCAGTTCGTCCTCGTCTGGGGTGGGAGGACGTCATAAAGAAAGATTTAATGGAAATGGGAACTTCGTGGGCGGGTGTAAAAAGGGAGGCTTTGAATAGATTGGGGTGGAGGAGAAGCGTGCGTAGCTGTGTTGGCCTCAGGTGGCTTGGTGATGCGGTGAGTTGGTAGTAGTAGTAGTAGGAGCATAATAAGCTGATTCTTTTGCTGCATCTATTGATATTAAAAATTCTGTTTTTTAGAGTTTTGTTTTTACTAATGAGCCGAGTCGCTATTTACTCACAGTTTGTTACCACGAACTGTTTGATTAATAGCTATTTGCTATGGCGGTTTGAGGTATGTATAGCCATTGCCTTATCAAAATACATATTTAAAATTTAATCAGACTCTTCTAAAGCTAGAAATGTAGCTGCTCCATCTTTGAATATTTTCGAAATTAGGTCCAAGGTCTTTGTTCGATAAAAATTGAAGTATAAACTTATTAATGATAACTACTTCACAAAGAGGGGGAGGTGGGGGGAGATTTCTTCTGGTGCTCAGATGAGCCTACCTCTAGAAATTATGGTGGTGTTTAATATATACTTTTTTTCATTCTTGATCCAATCCCTACATAAAACAAGTCTTAGATATGCATCATATTAAAATCGTCAGCTGAAGGACGAAGAGCTGATGCACCCTTCCCCCAAAAAGTTCAGGTGCTTATGACTTCCGCTACATTTTTCCATAGTTTTTTTGTCTGATTCGCTTGTTATTTAAGATAGCCTTACCAGCACTGAGCAGACTAGGGGAAGTACGAGAAGTTGAAGCATTAATTCAAGACGGAAAATAGTCTATGCACATATTCATTTGAGTCTTATTGGTAATTAAATAAAAAAAAAAGTTTTTTTCACTGAAAGTAAGGAACGATGTTAAAACTTAAAACGAACAGAAATTATTCCGTATATGAAGGGGGCTATCCCCTCCTCAACGCCTCGCTCTTTACGCTAAAGTTTTTTTATTGTTTAATACAATAGAGTTGTGAGAAAGTCAAACTTTAGTGTAAAGAGCGAGGCGTGAAGAGGGGACAGCCCCCTTCATATACGGAATAATTTCTATTCGTTTTAAGTTTTAACGTCGTTCCTTACTTTCAGTTAAAAAAAACTTTTTTTTGAACGTTTTTGAATTAATACAGTTTTTGATTTTGGCTCACCGTACATGAATAATTAAAACAAAATTTGGATATTAATTGTACTTTTATTTGGTTAAATGGCTTTCTCGAAACTTGTTTAATTTTATTTACGAGCGTTTTTATTAGTAATAAATATACGTAACTTACGTAACGAACTTCTATATTCATAAATTTTTAACACGTATATTAGGGGGTTCGCCCCCTAGTCAATACCCTGTTCTTTAAGCTAAAGTTCGAATTTTTTTCCAATTCTTTAAAAATAACCTCTTAATCACAATCAGTTGATCAGTTGAAAAACTTGTTTTTTTTTATTTAATTTCTGATGTTTTTCTTTAATAATGATAGGAAATCTAGCGACTCCTTAATAGAAATGTCCGTTCCTCCGTGAAGTAATTCGCCGAGGGAAGAGCCACCAATATAAACACCGACCCAACCCCCCCCCGCACTACCCGAAAAAAACTCCCCGGAAAAAGGCGGTATACTTCCCAATAACCAAAACTATATGTTAACATTGAGTAAAGTTCATAGCTTTCAGCCCTCCCCCCGGGGACTTTGGTGGATTACGTCATCCTAAAAGACATTTTTATCATATTTTCAACCAAGTTGAACAAAATGGCTATCTCAAAATTTTGATCGGATGACTTTGGGAAAAAAATGAGCGTGTGAGGGGGCCTAGTTGCCCTCCATTTTTTAGTCACTTAAAAAGGGCACTAGAACTTTTAATTTCCGTTCCAATGAGCCCTCCCACGATATTATAAGACCCCCCGGTCGATACGATCACCCCTGGGAAAAAGAAAGAAAAAAAAAAAGCAAATAAACACGCATCCGTGATCTTTCTTCTGGCAAAAAATGGAAAATTCCACATTTTTGTAGATAGGAGCTTGAAACCTCTACAGTAGGGTTCTCTGATATGCTGAATATGATGGTGTGGTTTTCATTAAGTTCTATAATTTTTAGGGGGTCTTTCCCCCTTTTTTTGAAAATCAGCCAAATTTTCTCAGGCGCGTAACTTCTGATGGGCAAGATCAATCTTTATGAAATTTAAATATTTTAAATAATAATGAAAATCTTATTCTTTTGATGTATTTATTGGTATCAAAATTCAGTTTTTTAGAGTTTCGGTTAACATTGAGCCGGGTCGCTCCTTACTTACAGTTCGTTACCACGAACTGTTTGATGAAGGGTGGAGATAGGAACTCTGAGTATCTTCCTCAGCTTCAGTTTGATTTTTACATCTAATACTGAGGGTCTTATTCCCGGTTCTAGGCGTTCAACCTCCCCCCCCGGTGATTACCCCCCAGAAAATACCCCACTCCCCCGCGGAATATATCCCCCCTCCCAATGGAAAATAAGGCTTTCCAAATTTGAGAATTTTATTTGAGTTTTTCTTTATTTCCGTTTTTTTTTTAGTTAACAAAATTTCAGATACCTCACTATTCTTCTGCAATTTTTTAGTGGTGATACAGACAGAATTGTTTTCCGACTTCAAACTGTCCAAATACTTTACCCCCGCCCCTCCCCCTCATGTGAAAATATATAGCCCAAATTATATATTTCCCATATATTTTGCCTTTCCCCTATGAAAATTAAAAAAAAAAAAATTCTCAAATTTGGAAAGCCTTTTTCCACGGGAGGGAGTATTTTCTGCGGGGGGGGGGGGGTAAACGCCGACCACCCTTATTCCCGTAGCAACAAAACTGTATAGGGAAAAACCATAATCTTACACTTTTAAGATCTGTAATGTGTAAAACGGACGGTAACTCATAGTTTTCAAGTTGTAAAATATCAAATTGATGCACACAACACTTGGATTTCCTAGTTACTGTTGAGTGAACATGAATCTGATCCTTGGAGGAAGGGAGTTAAAATATTTAAAAATGCACATTTTTGGGTTATATATTTTTTTTTCAGGGGATTGCCACATTTGGAATTTGCCAAGGACTGAAGAAGAGGCAATTAGATTTTTCCAGGATAAGGGGTTGTTGCCCAAAACAAAACAGTGCGTCAATGGACACAGCATGATTTTATACTCTTACGAGAAGCAACAATTTTGGAAGTGTAACAGTAGGCCATGTTTGAAACGAGTCGGTTTGCGTGTCAATACGTGGTTTGCTAACAGTAGAATACCATTTGTTACTGCAGTTCGTTTCATTTATTGCTGGGTTAACGAATTGACGTCTGTGGCCTGGTGTAAACAAGAGCTAGGCATTTGTACACAAACAGTTGTCGATTGGAATAAATACCTCCGTGAAGTGTGTCTGTTTTCTCTGAAACAGGAAAACTATGAGAAAATTGGAGGAATCGGCCATATAATGGAAATAGACCAAACATTGTTCTCGAAAAAGAAAAATAATCAAGGTTCAAAACAGAACCTTGTCCTCAAAATGTGGCGGTCGGCAGTGACGGCAGAAGGTAGAGCTCCCTTCAACGCGATACTTACTGACATCTATGCTTTCTGGGCGGCCCGGTTTCCATAATTCTCTGTTGTAGTTTTTTCAATACTAAATTCTTTAATACTAAATACTAATTTTTTAATACTAATACAAAAATTCCGTGTGTTGTATTTTATTATGATTAACCTAAGTTCACTTCTTGGATGTGGTCGACATAATACGCAATACATTTCAAGTTGTAAACGAAATCACGATCATAAAAGTTGCTGTCCTGTGTTGTCTTTGCACACACCGTAGTGCAATCTTTTATATATTCTTCTGCGTTTGATATATTTCAAATATGTAAAAAAAAAAAAAAAAAAAAAAGACGTCTTTGGGATGCTTGTAATAAAGAAATTATTTTGTTTTTCATGTATGCACTAGTAAGTTTGTTGTCAGTATTAGGGCAGTAATTTAAATTATCGAACGGCTGAAAGTTTGCTTCGAATCCTAAGCTGACTAATTTAGGATCCTATGTTACCCGGTCGCTTTAAGAACCGACTCAAGGACAGAACAGCCCTCAATGCTCGGCCCCTGTGGCCATTTTCAGCTAAAGAAATTGAATAAGAACCAGCTTGAAATTATGCTAGAAATTGAAAATTGGTGCCCTTTTCTTAATTTGGAAAATCGTTCTATACGAACGAAACTTAAGGGATTGGATTTATTGCCCAAATCAATTATTAGGAAGGATTCTTCAGGCTTAGTACCCCTTGCCTAGGATAAACAGTTGCTTTTCAAACAAGGTTTTTTTTATATTTTACAGAACTTAATTGTGCTAGGTAAGTAAAAGCCAGCAAATAAACACCCGCAGTTTCAGAGGCCTCTACTACGCTCTTGTAAGTATTGAAGGAAAAAGGTTCTTGTAAATATTTGCTTAAAAGCTTCGAGGAAGCAAAGGATGAGCGGACACGTGCAAATCAATGCGGATTTCGAAGAGGGAGAGGGTGCACTGACCAGGTCTTCACTCTTCGCCTTATTCTCCAACAGTGCGAATGCTACAAACTCCCCATAATTAACATGTTCCTTGATTTTTGTGGCTGCTTTCGAATCTGTAACTCGCGAAAACCTTTGGCGAATCATGTTGGAAGATGGTATGCCAGTTGAATTCATAGAGCTGTTGAAGGCCTACTAAAAGCATTGAAAATCGACAGTAAGAGTGCTGGGCGAAGAAACTGAGCCCTTTAATGTTGAAAGTAGTGTGAAACAGGGGTGCATATTGTCCCCTGTTTTGTTTAACTACTGTATAGACTGGATTCTAGAGAGTGCACTCTCAAGTTTTGATGGTGTTGTTATGGGATTGGGCATTAACATGTCTGACCTGGACAATACGGATGACATCAACGCTTTTGCTGCTGATCCAGCAACTGCCCAAGCAAAGTTAAATGAAATAGCGCATTTTTTTCTGCTACTGGGCATGAAAGTCAACACCGCCAAAATTAAAGCCATGGACCTAAACATACAGTCGGATTATCAGCTTGTGCATTACGGACAAGAATCGGAAAAAGTCGACAGCTTCACCTATTTTGGCTCAATAATAGATCCTCGTGGAGGCTGTGACCTTAGCGTACAGAACAGAATCAACAAAGGCCAAGCCATCTTCTTACAACTCCGCCGCCATTTGTGGATCTGGCTGGAGATGATCATGAAGACAAAAATTTCTGTCTATAAAGCGGCTGTTAGATCTGTTCTCTTCTATGCAGTCAAAACTTGGCCACTGAAGGCGCTTCATCTCCATGGTTTGGAAGTCTTTGACCACCACTGTCTACGAAAAATCCTAAGGATTCGATACTCCGACAGAATCTCAAATCTTGATGTGCGCCACCGCTGCTGTAACATCGAACCCACCGCCATGATTGTCAAACAGAGAAGACTGCGTTGGCTTGGTCATGTCCTTAGAAGATCCAATGACCGAATCATAAAGCAAGGGCTTCTAGCTACCCCGTTTCCAGATTGGCGCAGGCGACCTGGCGGTCAATTTAAGAATTGGTGGACAACTGCCAAAAACGACTTCGACCCCATTGGCGGATTTTGAAAGTTTGGCATAACTTAAAACGCCTGCCCTCGGGCCCTGGGGCTGTGTTGACCCCAGAGTTTTCGTTATATGATCTTTAAACTATTTTTAAAAAAGGCTATCTCAAAGTTCTTATCGGATGGGTTTGAGGAAAAAAGGGTGCGGAGGGGGTGTAGGGCTAGGTGCCCTACAATCTCTTTTGACTCTTAAAAAGTGAACTAGAACTTTCAATTTCCAATCAAATGAGCCTTCTTTGAAGTTTATAAAAGCAACCCTTCCATAAGAACCATATATTCCACCTAGGGTATAACTTGCAACGCCTTACCCCGGGCTCTGGGGGGTTGTGTCGATACCGACACGATCTTTGAACTATTTTTAACAAAATAGCTATCTCAGATTTTTTTTCAGATGTATTTGGGAAACAAGGGTTTGGGGGGGGGGAAGCTGGTTAACCTCCGATATCTTTTGACGCTTAAAAAGTGAACTAGAAATTTCAATGTCCAATCAAATGAGCCCTCTCTGAAGTTTATACGAGCATTCCTTCCATAGTAACCATACATGCCCCCAGGGCATAACTTACAACCCTTGCCCTGAGGGCTGTGGGGGAGTGTCCTCCTAAAAAACATAATTTCCATCTGGAAATCAACTACTTGAAGTTTCTACGACAAAGCTTTCTATAAAAACCTTATGTGCCCCCAGGGCATAACTTATAATCCTTGCCCTGTGGGGTGTGGGGGGAGTGTCCTTCTCAAAAACATAACTTCTATGTGGAAATCAGCTGCGTTGAAGGAAATGGCTATCTCAAAATTTTGATTGGATGTGTTTGGAAAATGGTGGGCGTGGAAGGGGTGTTAGTTGCCGAGAAGAAATTAATCTGAGTAGGGTTCTAAACCCTATGCTTTCTAAAAGCCAGAATATAATTTGTAACTGTACTGAAAAGAATTCAAATGAATTTACTGAAAAAAATGTGCATCTTCAGTTTAATATACATATACTGATATTTATTCCTTAAAATCTTAATTAATTTTTGATTTCTTAAAGTTATAAAAGTGAAAAAATTTATTAGATTTTTTTCAGTAAAGTACAAATTATATTATGGCATTTAAAAGCATAGAGCTTTAGAAAACACCGAGTAGGGTTTAGAACCCTGCTCAGATTAATTTCTGCTCGTTCTGAGTTTCAACTTATTTTAATTTCTGTTTGTTTTGAGTTTAGTTTATTTATTGATACTGATTTGTGGTAGTTGCAGGCTTGGTAGATTTTTTTATTCTATTTTTGTTCATTTTTGGTTAAATGGAGTTCTTTACTCGTTTTTGAAAAACCTATTTTGTGCAAAAAGTTTTTTGATTAATTTCTGTCTGTTCTGTATTGACATTGTCTTTTTCAGGGAGAAAGACTGAGCCTCTTCTGAAGTCAAACAACCATTCCTTCCATAAAAACCTTAAATATCCCCTGGACATAACTTACAACGCTTGTCCCTAATCTCTGGGGTTTGTTTCGACCTCAAAAACCTTGTTATATGATATTTAGACTATTTTGAATAGAATGGCTGTCTCAAAATTTCTATTAGACGCATTTCGTAACAATACGACGTGTGTGTAGACAGGAAAGGGTAGCTGCCCTCTGATTACTTAACTCTTAAAAAGAGCGCTAGAGCGTTCGATCACCAATCTAATGAAACCCCTTCGAAGTTTATATGACCTCACTTTCTATAAAAACCCATATGTCCCCAGGGCATAACATACAACCCTTGCCTTGAGGGCTGGGGGGATTTATTATCCTCAAACACATAGTTTCCAGACCTTTCTGATAGGCTTAGTAAAATGGCTATATCAAAATTTTGATTGGAAGTGTTTAAGGAAATGATAGGCGTGGAGGGGGACATTTGCCTTCTGATCACTTTCGACGAATAAAAACGGCACTAGTCCTCTCAATTTCCAATCGAATGAGCTCTTTTTGAAGCTTCTACGATAAAACATGCTATAAAAACGTTATATGTCCCGAGGGCATAACTTACGACCTTTGTCCTGTGGCCTATGGGGGGGAGGGTCGTCATCCTCAGAGACATAATTTGCAGACGTTTCAACTGCGTTGAACTAAATGGTCATATCAAAATGTTAGTCGAAAATGTTTGGGGAAATGATCGGCGTGGGGGGGGAAGAATCTTCCTCCGATTACTTTCGACTATTAAAAAGGGCAATAGCCCTCTGAGTTTCCAATTGAAAGAACCCTTTTTGAAGTTTTTACTACAGCACTTTCTATAAGACATTATATGCCCTCAGGGCATAACTTACAACCTTAGCCCCGAAAGATGTGAGGAATTGGCATACTCAAACATATAATTTCTGGACTCTTCAAGTACGTTCAACAAAATGGTTATATTAAAATGTTGATCATAAGTGTTTTGGGGAAAGGATGGGCATGGGGGGGGCATTCGCCCTCCGATCACTTTTGACTATTACTAAGGGCACTAGCCCTCTCAGTTCACAATTGATTGAGTTTTTTTTTAAGTTTCTACGACAACATTAACAAAGGCCTACTATCCAAACTGATAAACAGCATTAAACAAATTTGCTATCTGAAAACTTTTTTTCGACGTGTTAGGGAAATTGGCGCAGGTGTTATGTGTGCGATTTTTCCTCCAATCACTTTCACCCTATAAATAGGGCAGTAGCCTTTTGAGTTTCCAATTGAATAAGCACTTTTTGAAGTTTTCACGACAACGCTTTCTATAAAACCTTATATGCCCCCGGGGCATAACTTACAACCCTTGCGCTGAGGGCTGTTGGGGGATTTTCATCCTAAAAGACATAATTTCAGGACTTTTCAACAAAATTGTTGTCTCAAAATGTTTATTGGGTGTTTTTGGGGAAATGGTGGGCGTGGGAGGGATGTTAGTTCTCATCAAATCGCTTTTGACAATCACATCAAATCTATTTATTAACAAGGGCACTATCCCTTCGAAGTTTCGAAATTTTTGAAGTTTCTATTACAACGCTCTCTATAAAACCTTACATGCCCCCGGGGCATAACTTACAGCCCTTGCCCTGAGGAGTGTTGGGGGCGGTGGTTTATCATCCTCAAAGACATAATATGAGTATTTTCAAAAAAATGAGTATTTCAAAATTTTGATTGGATGTGTTTGGAGAAATGGTGGGCGTGAGAGCAGGGTTATTGCCCTTCAATCAGTTTCGACTAGCCTATTAAAAAGGGCACTAGCCATTTCAATTTCCAATTGAATGAGCCTTTTTTGAAGTTTCTACGACAACATTTTCTATAAGAAAAACCTTATATGCCCCCAGGGTATAACTTACAACCATTGTCTTGAAGGCTGTTAGGGGGGGGGGGGTCATCTTCAAAAACCTAATCTCCCGAACTTTCATCCACATTGAACAAAATGGCTTTCTCAAAATTTTGATTGGATGTGTTTGGGGAAATTGTTGGCGTGAGAGGGGGGTTAGTTGCCCTCCAATCACTTTCGACTATTAAAAAGGGCACTAGCCCTTTCAATTTCCAATTGAATGAGCCTTTTTTGAAGTTTCTAGGAAAACACTCTCTATAAAAACTTAGTATTCTCTCAGGGTATAACTTACAACCCTTGCCCTAAGGGGTTTGGGGGGTTTGTCATCCTCAAAATCATAATTTCCAGAACATTTAACTACGTTACAGAGAATGCCTATCTCAAAATTTTAATTGGATGTGTTTTGGGAAATGGTGGGCGTGAGAGGGGGTTAGTTGCTCTCCAATCACTTTCGAGTATTAAAAAGGGCACTCGCCTTTTTAATTTCCAATCAAATGAGCTGTTTCGAAGTTTCTACGACAACACTTTCTATAATAACATTATATGCCTCCAGGGCATAACTTACAACCCCTGCCCTGTGGGCTGTTAGGGGGTTATCATCCTCAAAGACCTAATTTCCAGAACTTTTAACTACGTTGAACAAAATGAATATCTCAAAATTTTGAATGCATGTTTTTTGGGAAATGGTGGGCGTGAGAGGGGGGTTAGTTACCCTCCAATTAGTTTCAAATATTAAAAAAGACACTATCCCTTTCAATTTCCAATCGAGTGAGCCCTTTTTGAAGTTTTACGACAACGCTTTCTATAAAAAATCTTACATACCCCAAGGGCATAACTCAAAACCCTTGCCCTGAGGGCTGTAGGGGGAGTATCATCCTCAAAGACATAATTTTCGGACCTTTTAACTACGTTGAACAAATTTTCTATCTCATAATTTTGACTGGATGTGTTTGGGAAAATGGTAGGCATAAGAGGGGGGTTAGTTGCCCTCCAATCACTTTTGACTATTAAAAAGGCCACTAGCCCATTGAACTTCCAATCGAATGAGCCCTTTTGGAAGATTCTGCGAAAACACTTTCTATAAAAACCTTATATGCCACCAGGACATATCTTACAACCTTTTCCCAGAGGGATTTGGGGGGTTGTCATCCTCAAAGACCTAATTTTCAAAATTTTAAACTCCGTCGAAAATAATACCTACCTAAAAATTTTAATTGGATGTGTTTGGGGATATAGCGAGCGTGAGAGGGGGTTAGTTTCTCTCTAATCATTTTCGACCATTAAAAAGAACATTAGCCCTATCAATTTCCAATGAAGCAATCTCATTTAGAAGCTTCTACGACAACTCTTTCCATAAAAACCTTCTATGCCCCCAGGGCATAACTTACAACCCTTGCCTTGAGGGCTGTGGGGGGGGGGGTATCATCCTTAAAGACCTAATTTCCAAAACTTTCAACTACGTTGAATACAATGGTTATCTAAAAAAATTTTATTGGATGTGTTTGGAGAAAAGGTTGGCGTAAGAGGGGGGTTATCTGCCCTCCAGTCACTTTCGACTATTAAAAAGGGCACTAGCCATTCCAATTTCCAATCGAATGAGTCCTTTTCGAAGTTTCTACAACTCCTTCTATACGATGTGCCCTGATCTAGAAAAAAAATAAAACAAAAATAATACGTTATGCCAACATCGTTCTTTACTTAGGCAGCACTATTGCGCTGCCTATGACTATAACAAGACATAATCATGATGCAATGCGTCTATTTGCGCAAAATATTGTATAAAACATAAAATAAATTAAGTCCATAATTGTCGATCTAATCACAGAAATTGAATTTAGGCCACAGGATTCGTCAAGAAGGTGGCAATTGAGCGGCGAGCCTGAAATAAGAAATTCATATTGAAAATACAGTTATTATAATCGAGAGTATCTCCACGGAAGTGAGTTAATATTTTGGTGTGTGCAGAAAGGTTTTGAAGGTGTAATCAGTAGAATCTAAATAAGAAACAAATAATTTATAAATTTAATCTCAACACATAGCAAGTTATTTACACCAAAATAAAACTTGAAATTTATGTATGTAAGGATTATGTTTCAGCAGGGGTACCAATTCACGAAGTTGTAGAGAGCAAGGATTTTTGTTCAATTTATTGCTTTAATGAAGATACAAAGAAAAAACTTTTTTTTATCCAAAGGGGGGGGGGTGTTTCTCGATTTCTTCAAGAGAACACAAAAATAGTACTTTTAAAATTTAGGGGTGAGTCACTCCCTCCCCCATCATATTTGCGCCAGTGAGAACAACCAGCCATAATGTTGGGCCATAAAATGAATGAAGAGGATCTAAATCCTCCCAGAAGTGATAATTAAAATTAATAAAAGATTTAAAGCTGAACTGGCCGAACATGACAAAAACAAAGAGAGAAAACAAATATATCAAGATGAAGAAACAAACAGGACTACGGCCAACAGAAGGAAAAGACAAACTAAAACGACCCAAATATTTTCATCCGAATAAAACAAGGAGTCTTCAACGCTAAATGTAAACGAAGAACAAAGAAAATTTTAAAATAATCTATACCTTCTAAAACTAAATAAAATCTAAAACTAAGCAATAAAAAAAGAAATAAAACAGCAACCAATACCTATAAGTACAATTAATACTGCTGCAGTTGAATACCACAGAAGTATTTTTATACGCAATTGCTAGTTACTTAAAATGAGAACACACATTTCTTGGTCATTTCTGTGTTTTTGTTTCTCAGTCGCTTCGGCCTAAGAGAAATATTGAGGTTTCACTCTGTTTTTTTTTTTTTTTTTTTTGTTTTTTTTTTTTTTTTTTTTTTTTTTTACTAAAATTGAAAGAATACCAGACAGCATTGCTATTATGCTTGTAATACACATAAGAATGAAGAATTGTGTATGTGGAAACTTAAAGTTCCAACTTGACAATTTAGTAAAATTGAAGAAAAGAATTTTTCGATAATTGTTAATTGTTAGATTATCGAATTATCATAATTAGCATAGTACCAAGTATTCTACTAAAAATAGATGGGCCCTGGCTTCCACAGGGCCTCTTAAAGAAAACTCTTCTAGACTATTACTGCTACTAAAAACTCATCAGAGCAAGCCATCTGGGACCAGTAGATCTGCAAATGCTCCTCCTCCCTCAACATTTCATCCCAAAAAATCCACCCCTGCACTTTTTAAGCAAATGTAGCCATTTATTAACATACCCTTTCAACGGTATGTAAAAGTAAATAACGAAATGAATTTTAAAATTTCATAAGAAACTTACTCTTTGTCCTTGTTCAATAGCGGCAACCATCACATTGAAAGCCTTTTTCCAGGCAGATTCAGCCAATGGAGTAAATTCCTCACCAAGATTGGCTTTCATAAGTGGAACGAAGTGCTCTGCAAAGTCCTATTAAAAGATATTTATCAATTTTAGCAATTCTTAAACATAATATACGAGTTACTAGAAAAGGACTAGGAACTTTTTTGGAAAATTTTACGGTGTCACTTGAATAACAAGAGACAAAAAATATTTCTCCAATAAAGAGTTTCTGGTACTTGTATGATATAGCCCCTACATAATATTTTCTAATATGTTTCTCTGAAGCTCAATCCTAATGAACTATACCTAAGCACGATAGAAAATATAATACTTTAGAAACAAATTTGGGGTATATATTTTGGGCTATGTAATTTGAATTTAAGAATAAAATATCAGAAAATTCTAGCCATGTAACAACCTCATTTTGGATTCTCCCCTTCAGTAATATTTTTTTTACAAATAAAACAATTGATTATGATTTAAATATTTTTTTAAGCTAGGTTATGACATAAGTCGACTTTTGCTTTGGCAACTGAATTTCACGTAGTTCAATAAAAAATTTATTCATGTTGGTAAAAGCTGGGTCGCCTCGGTTTAAGGTTTGTCATATTTTTTTTTTTTTTGCCGGTACAATATTAATTTTTAAAAAGGGCTATTTATGCTTGAGTACAAAAATTATCCGATTTTTACGTTTTTGTTTAAATGAAATTTTTTCTTCGAAATTTTCTACAAAAATCGGAGAATTTTGCTGTCCATTAAAAGCTTCTAGTCGGAATTGAAATAGTAACGTCAGTCAGTAGTATTTACTCGTTAAAACTTACCGTCTTCTGTTAGACCTTAACTAAAGAAGAGTCACTTTTTAATCTAACTAATAACTTGGAAATTCACTTTTACTCTTATCCTCCAGTGACAGTACGGGATAAAGAAAAAAGATCATGGCATAACATCAAAGAAATACCATAATTTATGTTTCTAGACCGTTTTTTAGAAGCAAATAGAAACAACGCCAGGAAAATTGACCTCAATTATAACGTAAGCCAACGTAATCTGAGTTAATAACTCAGAAACCTATATTCGCCCTTACTCTCCAGTAATGTTAAAGAACAAGGACATGAGATTATGATGCAAAATCAAAGAAATGCTATAATTAGCGGTTCAAGACATTTTTGTTTCAAGTAAATGGGAACAAACGTAAGGCAAATAGATCCCAATTGTAAGGTAATTTAACATAATTTCAGTTAGTTGCTTGAAAATTTGTCTTTGCTATTACCCTCCAGTGACACTAAGGGGTAAGAAAACCATATGGTGATACAGAATTATATTTCTGTTTCAAAATAATTTAATTTGAAGTAAAAAAAAAATGTAAGGCAAATCAAAGAGAAAGATGGAAAATTCTAATTAATGATGAAATTTGATTTAATAGTATATTTCGAACTTTGCTTATTTACAGTGAATAGGGGTGCCTATTTATTTATTGTATATGAATAAATTATAATTAATACATACATCGAAATGGACCTTGTTAACTTTGCGAGGAACGTGATCTTTGCCCAGTTGATTAAGAGACTGTCCGAGTTCAATGGAATTCTGGAGGCTTCCAACCAGAGTATCAAGTTGAGCCATAACATTCCTGGCGTGAGTGTTCAATTCTGGGGATCCTTCAAGGCCAGTGACTTCATATTCAGCAAGATTACTGAACAATGGCTGGTAACCGTGGTCAGTGAAAAGCCTTGGACAAGATAATACTTGGTCAGTGAAAAGCCTTGGACAAAATGTACTATCTTGTATTATGTTTTACATATTATATATCTTGTTTTTATATTTTGCATCCGTGTTATACATTTCATATAATCCATACTGTGTTATTATGTTTATATGATAATATAAATTGAATAATCGTATTTTATATTTTATAAATTTATATTTATGCAAAAATCATTTAACAAATAACAAAAAGAATGTAGTAACTATAAGAAATAAAGGGACGACATGAACACCAAAATAATCAACTAGATGAAAAACAAGGGCTAAGACCATGAAACGCCTTAATTTTTTGAATAACAAACTCAAACTGCCGCTCATATAGCAAGGCAAATTTTGATGTTACACATGGAGCCTTAAAATTCTGCATAATTTTTATGTTCTTTTAGGTAAGGTAAGGTAAAGGTAGGTAAGGAAAATCTTCATTAATAAAGCTAGATACAACAACTTCAAATTTTATTTTGTTAACAATCCCAAATAATTCAACAAAATAAACAAAACTTTCGCATTGAAGAAAAAACCTATGAGAGTTTGACGTCGTACTTAAGTCCACGCAACTACTGCCCCATCAAATTAATTATTCAATTAAATATATATATATATATGTATATATATATACTATATATATATATATATATATATATATATATATATATATATATATATATATATATATAATAAATAATTAAGAAAAATGAAAATAACTCAAAATAATAATAAACAAATAAAACGTAAAATCAAAGTAATAACAAATCTATTTTTCATCAATCATCAACATTCAACTCTCCCCTCCCCTACTAAGCCCACCTAACCACACAGGCCCACCCTTATATATAATAAATAATTAAGAAAAATGAAAATAACTCAAAATAATAATAAACAAATAAAACGTAAAATCAAAGTAATAACAAATCTATTTTTCATCAATCATCAACATTCAACTCTCCCCTCCCCTACTAAGCCCACCTAACCACACAGGCCCACCCTTAACTCCGCAGCCCACCCTTCCTCCCCTATTGACTATAATAAAGTTGGTAACATTCTAGTTTAGCTACTTTTCACTATTTTGGAAAGGGTTTGGGTTAGGAGAATGAAACTTTCAGTAATGAATCCAGGACGAAAAAACATATTCTGGGAATGTATTGGCAAGCTTCTATCTTCACCCTCTTCTGATTTCGAAGCCTTAGACATGTGCCTACTTGTCAGGTCTGTACCTGTTTAAATTTTGACAAAACAACATTTTACCTTGATTTTTAGTTATCAGTTTCTTTGTCTCTAGTTTTAGCTTTGAAAATACAATGCCTGTTATTTGAGTAGAATCTTAAGCCATATCAGTGGGTTTTTTCTAAATTTAGGAAATGTAGTTGCAGATCTTTGAAAACTCATAAATTGGCATTGCACAAAGTTGTGAAGCATAAAACAATTTTTCTGTACTTTATTTAATCATAATATATATTTTTAAAGGTTTCACTGTTACAACACAAAAACGTTTAATTGTCATCAAAAGGTCACTGGCCTCTAGAGGGAGAAGGAGTAGAGGTAGGTACTTCAAAATAACTTCCCAGGACATAATTTAGTCTTTAGGCTGATCCCCGAAAATTTCATTTTCCTAACCTAACCCCTTTCCAAGATAGCAAAAAGTTGCTAAATTAGAATTTTACCATAAAATTCAACAATTATACCCCAAAAAGTAATCTTTTAAATTAATTTTATATTGAGGTACGTGTTCCACCATCCTAATGCTCACTGGTTGCTCATTCCATAAAGATGGGCCCTGGTGTTTCATTGAAAACAAAGACTGTGCACCACAGCGCAAGTCAACAACTATACTATCACTTTGCCTAGTTCCATAATTAAGCAAACCACTATTTATTTGGTAAAAACTATTTTAAAAATTGGGAGCTAGAATATTTAAGCACTGAAACACAAATAATGCAGATTGTTGATTTCTTATCTGACTTATATAAAGGACCTTCAGGCGCATAAATAAGCACAGGTGTCATGCATATCCTGGACATACCAACCGATTGTTCTCACAGCTTAATTTTGCAGAAAGAAGTTACTTCTATAGTTCCATAAAAAGCTTCTGCGCCATAGGATGCAGTCGTAGGAGATATATGGATAAACCAACGAGTAACATCTAGTTAGAAGTGTCCTTTGTGGGAGAATGTGCCAAGGACGTCGAAGTATGCCAACCCCACGAACGATTTTTGATGAAATTGCGTCACTGTGACATTTCCAGGAAAGGCGACAATCAAAGTGAAAACCAAGGTAACGGAGATGATCAACTAGTTGAACTAGTTTCCCACATAAAGTTACTAGGCCAAAGATATCCAGCGGTGTACCAACCTTACAAAACGTCATTAAAATATTTTGCGCATATTCATACACAATAGACTTAATGAAGTGAAAATCTCCAGCCTTCCCAATGCAATATTCACTTTTCTCACCAGCTCCTCCACAGATGAGGCAAACACAGTTAAAATAGTATTATCAACAAGCAAGGTAAGATACACATATTTCAAGTAAAATAGCATGAGACCAACACAGATGAGGTAAAGCACTGACCCTTGTGGTACTCCACACTTCACTGGAAATACTGCTGAGCTCGCATCACTTAGCAATACTTTGAGAGATCTCCTTATGAGATAGCTTTCAAACCACTTTAAGCACTTTCCACAGACACCTAGTAACCCCAAAAATATCTATAAATATAAATAAAAGTGTTTCGCATATGTCCATATCATTGCTATTTGATTCCATAAGTTGTTGCAAAATATGCCCTCAAATACCATAGTGCTTAGGTATCTTTTTTGAGAAAAAAAAGACATTGAGCGGTTGCAACAAGTCGAGTACAGTTTTGCTATCGCTTTACAACTATACTTACTCCAGCTAATGAAAATTTTTGAATATTTGCTGTCTCTTTCTTATTTTCTGGCTCCTGCGAAAATGTCCATGCTTGAATCGAGCGAAGAACCATTTCCTTAGATGCCAAGTCAAGACAGAACTCTAACCGATTCGACACACGGGATCTTTTACTAGTCTTCTTTTTCTTCATTTTCTTCTTTTTGCCAATATCCAAAATTTGGCTAACTAATCAGCAATGCTTTAACCTATTTAGTAACGTCTATATTTTTACAAGTTCTGGCTGCTAAGAAAATGATTAAGTCTGAAGCTATCAATGAGCCGTTTCCCTGAGTGCGATGTTTGGAAAATCTCTGACTGATTTTACGCGTAACACCCTTTGCTATGTTGGCTAAAATTAACCAATCCCTTTGTTTTTTAACTACACTTCTAGTCCCCATTTGCTCTACATTTATTCTGTGAAATATCAGTTCGACTCTTCTAGCTCTAGAGGCTCAAATTTCACTTGCACCCATTCTTCATCGGTATGATTAATTATTTTATATCCTCCCACATTTTGTTGTCTCTTGATGTTTAATAATATTGTCATTTTGATTTTACTTTTTAAAACTAACTTGGACCACATAGTCCCTAACGTAGGCTATTAGTTACTGCAGTCCTATCATTAATTTCTTAAATTTTACTTAGGGCCATCTTGATTGACGAAAGATTTTCTGGCTACTTATTCGAAATATAACTCTCCCACCCTTGCCCATCTCACCCTGATTGACGCCCTGTTTACCCCATCAGTTTTTAGTGCACCATGGACAAAATTTGAGGCATTCTATTTAGCCTCATATTTAAAAGGTCATCAGTTTTACTCCTGGGATGCGCACCAACATTAAATTTGGAAGTGGAAGTTTAGTGCTATATATATATATATATATATATATATATATATATATATATATATATATATATATATATATATATATATATATATATATATATATATATATATATATATATATATATATATATATATATATATATATATATGTGTGTGTGTGTGTGTGTGTGTGTCTGTGTGCGTGTGTGTGTAAACATGGTTTATTAAAGCTTTATTTACTGTTTGAAAACGATTGCTCCTTTCCCCATTAGGTCAGGTTTGGCAAGAGCCCATGTTCGCTGAATAGCTGCGATATCAGCAGCAGAGAAAGCAGTCTGTGGGTTTACTTCCTTAAGGCCGAGAAGACCTTGGTCAATTACACCAATGATACGGTCGAGTCCTTTTCTCCATGCTGCGACTGCTTCAGGTCTCAATTGGGCTTGAAGCTCATTTTGCATAACTGGAATCAGAGCTTCTGAGAAGGCCTAAAATAGGAAAAGCTATTAAACTGAATAATGTGTGGGAATTAGTTAAATTAACTCCTTTTTTCAAACCTTTTTTTTACTCCTTCCAAAAGTCATCATTTGCAAAAGAACACGAATATGTTTAATTTAGGGGGTAACAGCGGTTAGCTATAAATGAAATATCGGGGGTATTTTTGCTTATATAGATGGTGGCTATAGTTAACGACCTTGCCTTGTCAACTGAGTAAAACTATATGGTTCTTCTAGGTTGGACTAATCATATAAAGCTATCTTATAGGAATAGCTTTAAATACCTCAAAAGAACAGGAATGATTGCTTTACGAGCGAAATAAACCAGCTGAAGTTTCCAGAGGACAAATTAGTTGAACAATATTTGTTCTTTGAACAAATATTGAAGAAAATTCAAAAATTAAAAATAATTTTGGTTGTGAGCGCACTATACTAGTCACATTGCATTGAAAATTGTCTGGATATTTTTTTTTTTTTTTGGGGGGAGGGGTTTTATTGTGTCCTAGACTGTTGAATATCTATTTTAGTATGGACCCAAAGAAGGTCATTTGGACTAAAATGGCGAGAGACTGCTAATTTTAAATCCCTTGAAAGTAACTGATAAAAATAATTGTTCAGTTTTGGTGAATACTGTTAAGCATTAGTACTCATTTTTAGAGAATATCCTTATCACTGCAAAAAGTTAGAAGTCAATCAATTTATTTTGGCACTAAATTGACGATTAAGTTCTTAGCGAAAAAAGTGGACTTAATTGCACTAGCTTATAAGTAGTCCAAGTTTCTAATCATAAAAATCGTTTTTACAATTACTAATTTCAAGCTCTTAGACTGTGTTTATAATAGTTATTGCTGAAAACAGTTTTATTATAAGCTTAATCAACTTCATTGATCTTAAGTCGTCTAAAGCGAAAAATTCCAGAACTGAATATGTCTCTACAACTAGCCTGTGCTTACAATAATGATGCGCTGCACCAAGGACTTCATTATTATCATCAAAAACTGTTTTTCAAACACTACTAATGGTAGTCTGTTGGGGGCTCACTAAGACAATGATGAAACAACGAAAAATACAATGCAAATAGATTAACTTCTACAATACAGAAAAAAAGAACAGAAAAAGCAGGGGACATATAATGGAATAGAGTAAAATTAACCAACAGTAAAAATATAGACAATAAAGAAAGAAAACAGAAGCAGAGAAATCACGGAAGAACAAAGAAGACCTGCTCAAAAATAGATCACGAAGAAAACAAAGAACAAAGGAAAAAGAAGGGAAGAAGTTTAAATCAAAGGTGAATAGGTCCATGTTTAGGAATACAGACAAATTCTGGCATCTGCAATATTACGTAATTTCTATTTAACAAAAACAGTCATTTTATTATTTACATTTTTTTATGCTACACTTGGTAGGGGCTCTTAATGTCTCTTTGCATGATGAATGTTTGATTAGCCAATTGTTAAATCATAAAGATTTTATTGTCAATACTTTCAAGGATTTCATTTGAAATACAGATGAGAAGTACACAAATGGTAACGGTTTTCTAGATGCCACTAGATGCAAATCTAGATGCCAATTGGTGAAAAATTTGATTCTTACCTGGAAATGACGGCGCTCCACATTTCTAACAATATGATCAGCACCAACGTTTTTCAAATAAGTCATGAGGGTATTGGGTTTGCCCAAGTTTCGGATAACGTAGTCAAACGACCTCATAACCTTAATTATGTGTTCACCAAAGGCAGGGTTGTTGTCCAACTGAGTAAGTGGAGTATCTCCAAAGCCAACACGAGTGAAAAGGGTCTGATAATCTGGGTGCTTTGTAAATATCCTGCAATTAAATTTTTGAATAAATGGGTGGAATAAGAGACATGGAAATCATAGGGGCGTAGGCGCCCATTTTTCAAGGGAGATTAAAATATTTTTTTCGGGTGAGGGGTGCTTTGAAACCTCAAAATTATCAGTTAAGCTTGTTCTTGCAGGCATTTTCGAAGAATATTGAGGAATTGTTAGGAATTAACTTGTGTTTGAAGTGAAAACTAAGAAAAAACTTCCCAGGTCCGTCTATTAATAATTCATTTAAGTGTAGGAATGCAGTAGCCTATATATCTATATATTTATTTATCGATGTCTTTATATCTTATATATACATATCGATATCTTTACTACCTAAAAGAACACACACAAGGGTACAAAAAATAGAGTAGATGGAAGAGGACAAGGAAGAAAAATAAACGCATGGAAAAGACTATACTATTACGAATAACGTAACAAACAAAAAACAATAAATAATACATACAGCATAGGGATAAAAATATATCCGAAAAAAAAATCGGATTCAAATAATCTACTGACACATAGCAGGATGAAAGCTATTCGACTTATCCAGCTTAGATTAAAAATTAACCCGACGTTTTTCTGCCGCTGGTAGTTGCTCAATTAACCCGTAAGCCTATATCAGACATTGCAAGGACGTGTGGCATAAAGAAATTGTTATACACATGGACAGGAACATGACTGCTATACTAGGCTTTGCATCGGACTAGCATGCCAAAAATATTTTAAAGTTTCTAACTTAGATGATGTCCTAACAATAATTAAACACTTCTTAAACTTCCTGTATAATCTTGACCACCTGGTAACTGCTTAAAACAGAATAGATCTTAGAGCCTTAATTCTTGGTCCTAGAACACCAAATTCAAGATTATGTGTCCGGTCGTCCTTGCGCAGTTAAAAAAGTTTTTATCAATGGAACATTCAAGTTTTATCAATAAGAAACTATTTAATGTTCAAATAGTATGTTCAAAGTTGAACAAAATTTCAAAAATTTAAGCTTGAAGAAAAGCTGGAATTATTGTTATTACACGAAGGAAGATCCGAGTCTAAAATTCATTGTCCAAATATGCCAAAGAATACCAAGGATAACCTTAACATTTATCCTTTCTCTTAGAATACCAAAATTATCCTGTCTGAGTCAGCTAAAACGGGTCGCTCACTTGATGCCTTCGGAAAAATCGTATTTTTGTTATTACTGGTCAATTTGTTTCTTTTTCCTTTAATTATCTCTCTACTGCTTCCGTACAGTAGATGTTTTTGATTGGAATGAATGTGGGGCGGGGTGGTTTGCCCTTTTTATTTTTTTAGCATATGTTTTCGTTGGTGTGCTTTTTTGTGATTTTATCTCCCTACATTTACAGCCGTAGAGCCATACGAGGATGGGGGGGGGGTATAATGATGTGTGTGTTTTCATTATTGAACTATGTTTTGAGTTAATTTTTGAGTAAATCGATCTGTTGATTTATGTTATTCTTTTTAGATTAGAATTGGGGATAATGATTTTTATTATTTTTATGTTAGTTGTTTTTCATCTTTGTTCGCAGGGTACACCCTAGTAAAAAACATATCCATTTCCGCTTTCTATATTTTAAAGTTTATGCTTATAGCATAGAATGTTTATTGATAGCCGCTTACACTCCGAAAACCTTGCGTCCAAGACCCAGAAGATCTGGTTTCAGCAGCTCCCAAGATTCTTGTACCAGTAGTTTCTCTGCATCGGTGATGCCAGTGACGGGATCCTGTTTGTAGCTCTGTTGAAGTCCTTCCTCAATATATTCCACGATGACATTATAAGCTCTGTGCCATGAGTTAGAAGCAAAGTTAGAGAACCGTTGGCCCAGGTCGTTCTCAAGGAGACGGACAAGAACTTTTCCAAAATTCTAGAAACAGAGATGATATAAATTATCCTTACGTAATAGAATGATGCTCCAGAGCAAATAGTGTTGTTGGTTTTAAATAAAAATTATTAATATTATTATTAACAGTAATTAATAATATGAAATATGTAAAAGGAGATCTGGCATACTTTTCTAATGGAGAAGTAAAATACTATAATCGGATAGATGATATTAAGAGCAAGACTATCCTGAGCCTCCTTGGTCTTATAGCCGTTTATTTTCTATAAAAAGCGAATTTATCGTTTACCCACGTTTTAAGCTCCATTAGATGGTGATTGATCCCTTGAGAATGCAATATATCACTAAATTATAAGTTGCAAAAAATTTTATTTTAGTTTCAGAGTTTTAGAGTTTTAGTTTCAAAATAAATACTCTCTTAGATATAGTTAGACATTTCTTTGAATCTTTGATCAAAATGGATCTCTAGATGACAGACCAGTACTTCTTCAAAATTCAAAAAATGAAGTATCAGCTTAGAAATCACTCAAATGCACTGGAATAATCTTGGACGTATAAACTTT
This sequence comes from Artemia sp. Qi Xiang Cuo, assembly GCF_049724085.1. Lineage (NCBI taxonomy): Eukaryota > Metazoa > Arthropoda > Branchiopoda > Anostraca > Artemiidae > Artemia > Artemia sp. Qi Xiang Cuo. Next base: position 84,665,022 of record NC_142795.1, on the reverse strand, counting down.
GCGATCTCTGGGCCTTGAAGTCGATGGATGGAAATGATGAGTAGCATATCAATTATTGTTATCTTCTTTTCTATGAATATTTCCATGCCACCATGTTGCTACAAAGTGAGGGTGTGATATGCCACTGTTAAACCATTTAGGCAGGAATCCTCGCTAGTATTATGTTTTTTTGAACTTCCTCTGAAAGGAATCAGCAGATAGGTTTTTTGGGATAACCTCATTGGGAGACCATTCCAGATGGAAGTCCAACGTCTTTAAAAGCCGTTCTTACTCAGTGTGGAGTGTCTTCGACGCTCCGTAACATGATGTACAATATCTCTCTCTGAGGTTGAAATGGTCCCCCCACGGTGCTACAACTCACCCGATTTCGAATTCTCTAGTGTGGAAATAGTAGGGTTTTAGGAGACCCAGCAAAAAGTGAGGATTCATATTTAGCAATAGGCCTAATGCATGACGTTTACAAAGGAATAATCCAACTGGATGGTAACATGGTCTTAGAACAAAGAGTAACACCAATCTTTCTCGTTCAGAAGGATTGAACCCTGTTGAGATATGTGCCGTAAGAGAGGTCCCAGGAGAAATAAATCTTTGATCTTGAAGTTTGTCAACTTTTTTTATAGCTAGGCGTCAGATGTTTCTTAAGACTGCTAAATTGAGGTGTCATATCTATTTTGATCTTATTATGCGGTTCATTATTACCTCAAATAAAACGAGCAACATTTTGCTATTCTAAAACTACAAACTTCTTTGTTTCTCCCCTTATGACACGGATAGGACAAGAAAGTTCTTAGTTTTTAAAACTGAAACTCTGTTTGTGGATGGTTGAAAAGTATTTAAATTTGCTTAACTAAGTAGTACAGTAGCCGGCACATAATGAGTTGAATTAATAATGAGTTATATTGCAACAAACTAGTCTAACATTTTGTGCACTATCGGATGGGGAAATATGTCAATGGGTGATCCTAAAAATAATTCTTCTATAAATACACATAGCATTCTTTATAATTTAAAATTTGGCTTCATTGTTACAACATTTTGAATTTCGGTAAGCTTTATTAGAAGTTTTGATGATGAATGAATTCATATAGTGTCCTACTAAAAATCGGTAGTACCTTGAACATTGGCTTGTTCACTCGTAAGACAATGTGATCTTCGCCGAGCTGTCTAGCAAGTAGAGCAAGGTTTGCTGGTTTGTCAAGGGTTTGGATGAGTTCATCAAGCTTAGTAGTTACAGAGATGGCGTGCTTACCAACAGCTGGAATGTCCTCCAGTTGATCAAGAGGAACATCACTGAATTTGGGGAAGACGGCTTGATAAGCTGGGAAGGCCTCGAAAAGGCTGAAAAAGAATACAGACTTATCTTTTAACGAATCTGGGTTTGTGAAAAGGCTTTCAGTTGTTTTGGGTTAGGTACTACCCAAACAAATCTACTTCTACTACTAACAACTCCCACAGCACCAAGCCACCTGAGGCCAGCACAGCTGCGCACGCTTCTCCTCCATCCCAAATCTATTCAATTTCTTCCTCTTTACCCTCTCCCAGGATGCTCCCGTTCTCCTTAAGTCTTTCTTTACGACATCCTCCCAACCCAACAGCGGACAATCTGCTTACTGTTTAGCCCTAGACCGTTGGCCCAAAAAGAACAATTTTTGGCAATCTGTCAACCTTCATCCACAGAACGTACCCTAGCCATTTCATCTTATCTCTCATTATAGCCTAGAAAGTGGGATTGAACCACATTTTTCGTACAGCCTACTATTTGAATTACGGTCAGTCAGTCGGGCACCCAAAATAATCCGTAGACAATTTCTCTGGAAAACATTCCAGAGAAATTGTACTACTAATTTCCACAACCAATCCTAACACTAGTAATTTGTTAAGCTTACAGATATCAAATTCTTGTCAGTGACATCGAGAACTCGATACCTAAGTAGATTTAAATGTACATATTTAGTAAGTTTTATGTTTTATTTGCTCACCTTTTGAAAATACGCATGCCAATACCCATGAGGTCAGGTTTAACCAAATTCCAAGTTTGTTTAACAGCTTCAACTTCTCTAACCGAAAGTCCTGTAAGAAAGACATTCGGAATTAGAATAGGAATCAACACCATTAATACCATTACTTGTCGCATCGTTGACATACCAGAACTGGAAACACAAGCGAACACTCCTGTTTATCTAATATCTTTTAAAGTATTTGCTACGGCAAGCTCAAAGAAGCCTCTTTAAGATTTAAAATTAGTTTTAATAATAACTCAATCTGACTCATTTATTTCTCAGAAAGAATGAAGGTTAGGGAAACACCTTTCACTGAGTATTAGGTCTTTTATTCATCTTTACTCTTCCAGCAAGACGTGTAAAAGTCCCTGTTTTGCCGCAACATATTCTGACAATTTTATGTTAAATAAAACGAAGAAAAAAACAACAAAGCACAGACCCCTTTGAATAGTTTTATTTAATTATTTAGACTTGAATCTTGGTAACAAGTCTGAATATCCTTTTAATACATTTTATTAAGACACGTAATGCTAGGACATTTAGGCTCAATATGGGTGAGGATTCGTAAGATAGAAAAGTTCGTGAGAATCCGTGTCTTAGGTGGCTTTCATACTGCATACAGAATTTTCTATACTAGTTGGATAAGTTATGTAACGTTAAGCATAAAATTTCACTCTTCAACAAGTCCATTCGCACTAGACTAGCGTGTAAATTACTCGAAGCATCATAATTTTCATCTAAAATCCACACAATTATTCCAAGCGAACTATTCAAAAATCAGAATGTGGAATGGAGGTGGATATTTGAGCTCTGATCAAATACGAAAGGCTATCTATGAAAAATGTATTAGCTTACTGCGTCGACTTTTCCATAATGCAGCATAAACTTATATAACCATGCAGAGCTCGAGTCTAGTTAAAACTGCTTACGCTAAGGACAAAATTTGCTCCGTAAGATTACATAACATAACGTCTTTACCTTGTCATAAAGTTTTAGGTTTGTTAGTGGGAAAAGTTTAACACTATAGTGTGAAAGCACCATAATGGCAACAGTTCCCGGGTTATGAAACCCTCTCGCATAAAATATATTGCTCATACTGATGAAAAGTAGGTTATTTGAAAATCAGCCTCGTTTCACCTGCCGGCTGGGAAAATATAATCCTAGCAAACGATTTAGATTAAGACTGCATGATTTTTCACGAACGTAATAAACCTCATTGAATGGTTTATTGTCAATAATTGACGACATTTATTGACGATGTTGACCAACGAACGTGACTTACTATTTTTTACAGGCTACTTTCAGATGAACACTAGCATCAACTTAAAGTGAAACTGGCCTTGATTGCCAGATTGCAAGTTTTACCCTTAAATTGAATACACATAGCTCTAAATTTATTTGCGACACATTTACAAAAAAAAATAAATAAAAATAAACATCAAAGATCTTTTAACTTACCAGTAATGGGGTCAATCCTTTCGAGTTGTAAAAGACCTTCTTCAATGACAGCAACCATCAACCTGAAGCCCTTATTCAATGATTCACGACCAAGGACAGTTAATTGATTTGGTACAATGTCTTCCGCAACTGATAAAAAGGCAGTGGCAAAATGGTCAAAATGAGCACGAGTCATGCCAAGACGAGTGTGGAAAAGACCAAGATCCTAAATAAGCACAGGTACGTATATATATATATATATATATATATATATATATATATATATATATATATATATATATATATATATATATATATATATATATATATATATATATATATATATATATATATATATATATATATATATATATATATATATATATATATGTATAGTATATATTATATATAATAAGAAACAGAGCAAACAAGAGTTTCAATTAAGATAGGAGGGTCTGACTCTTGGGGTTCACGAGGAGTTCAAGCAGACATGGGGGAGGAATGTGACTTCAAAGCATGGCTTCAGTAGAAAGATATAAGATGGGTTATTTCAATAGGGGTTAATTTGCGCCTTTTGGAGGGAGACCGACCATCTGTGAATCTGTGGAAGCTTAAGTCATGTTTACTTTTCATGCTTCATTTAAGTCGTATTTTGTTAAGTCATTTTCCATTTAGTACGCTGTGCGAAGATAGGTCCAACGATCTTTTAAGATATTTAATATGAATTTTTTTTTAGAATATTTTTCAAAAACTTTTAATATCTGGAAATAAAAGGTTTTTCTTGTGAGAAGAACGTTTTTTCTAAATCTCAAATCCCTGTAAACATTTCTGTAGCCCCCGTTGAAAAGTTTTTCGAGTATCCTTGTCTATCCCAGTGCTATGATAAAAATATAAATTTAATCTAGTCTCTAGGAAAACAAAATAACTGAATGTGTTGGCTCAATTTTTAAATATACCTGACAAAATCCAGTGGCACAGGAGACTTCGGCTAGTTGTAAACTCAGTTTTTCCCCCTCATTTTTTTGCACATCAGCTAAAAAACAATGCTAGAATCTATGTGTCATTTTCTAAAAGATGCATCTTCACTATTTCCCATCTACTGTGCTATTAACTCACCAGAGGATTGACTTGGAAAGAAAATCTACGCGTCACATTTTCTCGTCGACTGGATGTTATTTAAGACTCTAGGGAAGTGATCAAATCACTAGTTCAACCTGATTCAAAGAAGATTGCAACATTTTAGTAAATCCCTTTCTCCTCTGGACATTCTTATCCATGCGAACATTCGCTGTCAAATAAATAAAGCTCTTAAAAAAAGGTTCTTAAAATAAGCTCTCAAAACTGGTTCTGAAAATAAGTAAAATTATTTTTTATATCTTAAAGTAACGTTAAGTAGCTTAAGATTGACTTAAATTAATGGTTTTAAGGTAAGGCTATTAACCGAGATACTGAAATGCTTCAAAGGTTAACAATTAAAAGTGAAATGGATTTTGATGTAAAGAAGAATTTAATCAACTATATTGAATAGCTTCATTGGTCTTTTTTAATTCTCCCCGTAAAATTTTTAATTAAAACTATGCCAGAGCTAACACCTTTACTGTCAAATCAACCAAACTGCTTGTAAAGTAAGCAGCAATTCAAACAGCTAAAATTAATTATATTTAAAAATAATATTTATTTAAGTAAGCTCCGATCGGTATATGTATCTGTCTTTGCCTTTTGACTTGAGCAATATGGGAATTGTTGATACTAAAGTCTTACTATTTTTCCCAGGCTGCTTAATTTTTTCGTTTAAGAACTAGGGACGTCCAAACAGAAAGATTTCCTGGCCTCTAGACCTTGTTATTTTCTACGGCTTTTCTTTTGGTTGTTTCAAAATTATGAAAATAAGTGCAGTATCAGATTTTTACCAGCTTTGCCACGCTTGGCCGTGAAATTTAATAAGCAACACTAATTATAAATTAGAGAACGTTATGCTACTACTACCACTAACAACTCACTACAGTATCAAACAGCCAGAGGCCAACGCAGCTAGGCACGCGCCTCCTCCATAATTATCTATTCAAAGCCACCCTCTTTGCACCCATCCAGGAAGTTTCCATTTCCCTTAAATCTTTCTATCCTTTTAAAACTGAAAATATCAAATTGTTGATACCCAGAGACAGCTAAGCCTTTAAATGAAAGCTACACGTTCTTGAGCTGCTTATGCCATATGTTTTTAGCTTTTTTTGCCGATTTTTCACCAACTATATAAATTTGATGCACACAACTGCCAAAACTGTATAGCTGCACATGTACGTCTCTTCTATTAAGAATTTATCTCCCAATTTTTCTAAATTTTTAAGAGATAAGTGGCTGTGTATGTGTCCATTAAACCAACTCAAACAATCAGATTTCATTTTCACAGTATATGGTACTTTAAAGCATGGCTTACTGATAGTATTCTGACTTGAAATCATAAAATACAACAACTTACTAGAACAAATCTAATAATTTGAGTTTAAGATACATAGAATTCACAGGCATTATTTTGAGAAACTCCTTTTTTAAAAATTTAAAAATAAAAAGATACTAATGAAAATACTAATACTAATTGAAATATCAAAATACTGAGTGAAATATTAATTGAAAAAGTTCTGATTAAATATTTAGTAAAACTGAGACTTACCTTCAGTTGACGAACAAGGAGAGCGTTATTATCAAGACTAGTAATGACTATGTCGAAAGCTGACAGCACTCTGTGAAGATGGGCTCTAAAGGGGGCGTTTTCATTAATGTTGTCAACATTTCCAAATCGTTCAGTGAACAAAAGTTTATACTCTGGGTGAGCAGCGAAGAGTCTAGAAGAAAAGAGCGGTTTTTAGTAAGTTTTAGTGGTATATGTCAGGGGACGTGTCACACTTTTTTATAGTAATTTTTCTCCCCTTACTCTTCACCTCCCTTGTTCTGCGTCAAGTAAAATCCCCATTTTTTTCCCTGATTAAGTTTTCTAAAGACAGCCAAAGGAAAAATTTAGTTTCCTTCAAAAAATTGCCTTCTCCCTTCTCAACGTTTCTTTTTCTTCACTTCTGTTGATTTGTTTTGCTGTATAATAGTCACTTGGTATGTGAAGTTTATCTGATTTGGTTCTGACTTACTATTTTTTATGTAATATCCTTGTTCTTTGATTTCACTTCATATTTAGCGCATTATTAATGTTCTAAATTTCGAGATAGTTAATTCTCTCTTAACTGAACTTGTTATAGTTTTTTTTCGAAATTAAGTCTTATATTATGTTATTTTTTATAAAATATATATATATATATATATATATATATATATATATATATATATATATATATATATATATATATATATATATATATATATATATATATATATATATATATATATATATATATATATATATATATATATATATATATATATATATATATATATATATATATATATATATATATATATATATATATATATATCTTATCTCTGTCTTTCTATATTAGACCTAGTGAGTCAAAACAGTATTAGTCCTCTAAGGGTAATAATGTTTCAAAATGTGTGAATACTTAGACTAAAAGATATAGAGTAAAATCATCTAAAAATCTTGGACAAAGCCAAAGCCCAGTCATCAAAAGGAAAAAAATACGTTTATTAATTACCTTGTTAGTTCTATAAAGAAAGATAATGCAGTGCCATTTAATACCAGACAGAACAATCATAGTTATATCGTCAGTAGTAGAATTCTTACGCAATATATCAATAATGTTTACCTTGTGAACATTTTAACAGCAAGTTCTTCAAGTCCAGTGGAACGGAGATTAGTCCAGATATCCTGGATAGATTGTTTTTCCAATGCAGTCAGGGCCTTAGAGTCGACTTGGCCAAGTTGGAAGAGACCTTGTTCGATAACACCAGTAGCGAAATTCAAAACCTTTTCTACAGTCTTTTTACCAGCTTCACAAAATTCAGGGGAAATTTCAGCGATGTAGAGCTCAACAAATTGCTATAAAATAAAAGTTCATATTTGAATTGCGTTATTTTACTTCAATTTTTCAATAACGAATTTTGAAGGAATGGAATTCTTAAAGATACATATGACACTTTTTTTATTGACACAGCGTGATGGATAACTAACTCAAAGAACAAACTTTTTCGAAATTGTTTTCAAGTGGAAGGGGTAGCTTAAAAAATTAAATAGCGAATCGTGGCACAGATAATCGTCCAAATTAATCTTCTTTTTACTTTTAACACTTTTACTTATCTTTGTCTGTTTACAGGACGGGGTACTTGTATGACAAACCCGCTACCGCTCAAGTTGTTCATTAATTGACGCATTATAGAACCGGGTTTTCTTCGTTAGTTTCTTTCAGCTTAGCGTGAGACAAGACAAAGAGAAGTGACAGATTAGATGGAAAGTATATAATTTGGGCTATATATTCAGGGGGGGGGGGGGGGGTAAAAATATTTCGACAGTGTGAAGTTAGAAAGCAATTCTTGCTAAATAATATGCAGAATAATTGTACTTAACATATTAGGCATGTACACCTGCTATACTTTACCCCCCCTGAATCCCCTAATGTACAAATATATATCCCAAATTTGTATCTAAAGTATTATATTTTTATCTTACTTTGGTATATTTCATTAGGATTGAGTGTCAGAGAAACATATTAGAAGAATATTAGGTAGTGGGTATATCATACAAGTACCGAGGACGGAATCAAGGTAGGCTATTTATTTTAAGATCAAATGTTAAGAAATTATTATCCAAATCACGGGTGTTGTTATTACGATTTGCAAATAGCTATGGTTATTGGCTACTTGACAGAATATAAACGTGGTCTTGGCATAAAGATTTGCAAACAAGAGTTGTTCGCATAAAGGAGGAATCACTAAATCACCCTGAATCTGTTAGAATGAAATATAAGAAAATAATTTTTTATCCTAAAAGACTTATCAAAGACTAGACAGAGTAAAATAGTGAATATTTAATGAAAATTTAGAAATAAGCTCTATATCTCCAAATGCACTAAAAATAAAACATTATCTCTTTTCCTGCAACCAGGAAGAATTGAAACTTTAAAGTGGAAGTGGAAGCTAGAAGTGGAAGCTGGAAGTATAGACAGGATATATTTTATAACTTTGCCAGCGTAACTTTCAATGTTATGATTTATAGCCGCTAATTATGTTATTCTATGTGTTTTTTATGTTTGTTCTATGTCTTGTTATGCTTTCTATGTTACACTTTTATTTACAGCCTAATTTTTTAGTTTTTCAGTTAGCAAAATAAAATTGATTTTTATATTTCGGCGCATTTAAAAAAAAAAAACTTTCAAGTGTTTTCATTTTTAGTTTTTTTTTTCTTTTTGTACAATGCTTCTAAACCTACGGTCTAAGATAATGAACATGATTCATAATTTACATTGAATATATCCAAATATACTCTATTTTTCGGCATCCATGCCCAAATTGACCATTTTTAAGTTTTTCTTCCTTTGCGTTTACTTTTCTAAAAGTGTAATTGTGCATTGAAAATACAAAAAAAAACTTACATCGAACTGCTTCCTGGAAAGACCCCGTCTAATATGTTCTCTTCCGAGTTTCTTTAACAAGTAGACAAAAGAGACATTGTCATCAATGACCTTGCCTATGGCACTAAACTGATTCATGACCAATGAGATATGGTAGTCAAAAGCATCGGTAGAAGGCAACTCTTCGACGGAATATTGCTCAAATTTCTTGAATAGATTTTTGTACTCTGGGTGGGTAGTAAACAATCTAAGTAAAACAAGTAGTATTAGCTCAAGGACTCGAGGGAGAAGCACAAATGCCTTAAAGTTTATGTTATCTGTACAACTTTTAATATGCAGAGGCAGCTTTACGGGGGGAGGGACAGACGGGTCACTTGCCCAGAGTGCAGAAGTTTTAGGGGCACAACATTTTGAATAAATAATCTAACGGTTATTATCATTTTTTAATTTTTGAGATTTATTAAATAAAGTAGAGAGCGTAGTTGGCAGCATGTATAAGCAAGTTGAATTAGAAATTTCCATTCTTCCCATATTTGACCGCCCTTTCTTGAAAATAAAATTAAGTAGACTGAATTTAGTTGATATTAATGTTTTTTAGAATTTCCATTCTTCCCATATTTTCACCGCCATTTCTTGAAAAATAAAAGTAAGTAGACTGAATTTAGTTGATATTAAGGTTTTTTTTTCCTGATATTTTGTATTAGTACCTGTTCGCATTTTACAGGATGTCCAGATAATTAAAAATTTTGCAGAAGATAAAATTAAGAAAAGTCAGATTTAAATAAATAGGAATTTTGTAAATAAAAGTAAAAAAAAAGGTAAAGAATATGGCATTGGACTATACAGTCCCTACTGCCGGTGCTGATCTCTGTTTCTTGGCCCTTCAGCCAGGAAGTGCAATGGGGGTTGGGAGTCAACCATCCTGTGCTTTCGTACACCATTCCTGTTTACCTTCCTCAGATTTCTCCTGGTACCCATTTAAAACTGGGTCGACTCTGGCTGAGCTTACAGAGCCACACCACTGACCCTCTCCCAAACCAAATAATTGGATACACTAGGATTCGAACCCTCGTCCTCTCGGACAAAGGATCCCAAATCCAGCACACCAAATAAATAAATTGAAATATTGTTAAAATTTGATCTTAAAAGTTTTAGGAAACAAGGGGGGGGCTGATCAAGATTTTCCCCAGTACGCAAGAGAAGTCAGAACCACCACTAGTCTGTTAATTGTCTGCAGCCCTATGGTTTTAACGTTTCAGCTTATAACGGCAATTTTGCCGTTATTCGATGACTGAGGTTCAGTATTATCTCTTTACCGAATAGTATTTTTAGAATTTGTTTTGCGTTTTTTAAGTTGAAAAACAACCTGAAAATTTGATAAAAATCATTGAAAAAAGGAAAATATCTTTAAGTGAATTTAGATCATTGTTTACTATAAAAGTCTGAGCAACATCTTAATCCAGAGTTGGTAATCCAGGGTTGGTCAATCCAGGGGGTGTTGGCCAGGATTTTCTAAATAACTCTGTGATTGCTCATTTCACGATAGACGGGGAAGAGGGGGAGGGTGGAATGAGACTGCTATATATTATGAGTAATTAAAAATTCGATAGAAAAATCAAAATGCAACGGTCTAAGGAATAGGCTATAAATCATTTCTAAACATTGGCATATTATTGGTAATACAATAGCTAGGATTTTTTTGGTAATGAAACATATGAGACCCTTACTTGGCGAAAACACGCTTGCCGATTTCAACATTGCGTGGGGCAATACCTGCAAAAGCCTTACGAAGGGAAACAACGGCTTTGACAGTAAGTCCGGTGACTGGATCAGCCTCTTCTGATGTAGCAACCTACAAATTAATATATGTTAGGAGTTTTACCCTTCAGGAAGGAAAAAAGAGAACAGCAAAAAATGAAACATGATGAATTGTTGATGAATAGTAATTATAGCTACTAGACTACTGCAGTTGACTGGTTCTTAACGTGTTGAACATAGATAGATAAATTGATAGATTTTCATATATAGTCAACAAATAATAACAGCACATTTAACATCACACAGGCTCTATGACCGGGAGTGCCAGGATAAAAAAATAATTTTACAAATGAAAGTAAAGAGCTACATTACATCTCAAAACACACAGAAATTATCTTGTATATAAGGAGAGTTGTCGCTAGCAAACCAATTAGGGAAAGGGGTGAGGGTCGGATGCAGGTGTAATGACCCCCCATAGATCTTGAAAAATCCAGTTTTGAAGAATTTTCATTTTAAAAGAAATAAAAATAAATCCGTGTATCTCCTTACATTTTCATGAATTAGTGCTCTCCAGATATAACCCTCTCAATCCCACACTCTAACAAACAAAATGATATAGAATAATCAATAAATGAATATTTTACCAATATGAACAGATTTGCATAAAGATTAGCATACTATGCCCTTCAATTTTATACATACTCCGTATTTATTTTAAGGAATCTCCTCAATTTTCAGGTATCATGCACCACCCACAACAAAAAAAAAATAACGGATAACCCTACCCTAAAAACTGTTTTGAATTAATGCGATCCTAAATGATATTTTCAAGCACTTCATATTGTTTGGACTGTGTAAATGTTTAAAGACGAATGCGGAAGCATGAGGCAGCATTACCTCTGAAACTGGGAGGAAGTTTGAATATCTTTTGATAGTTCTGACAATCAAGAGCATGGCTCGATACCATCTGGTTCGGTTAAGGCCAAAATTTCTGTTTTACGCAACAAAATGCTAAAAATTGGTACTTAGCTGTGGCAATGCCGGAAACTCATAGACTGTATATATATTCTTTCAATAACTGTAAACTTAGTGACCATTTCAAAATTTTCACTCGATATTATTTTGGCCGTGCTCGGACCACTACCTGTTGCCCGAACAAGAAGTTCTCGTAGAACATATCTCGTTGTTCTACATCCATTACTTGTATGCGATTACCTCATGGAAAACAAGACAAACAAACAAGTAAGTAAACGCACCCCTTATTGTTCAAGTTCTCGAGGAAAATGGCAAAATTCATGTTTTTGCACAAAGTAGTTTGAAATCTCAGCATTGGGGTTCTTGGGCACGCTGAGTTGCTGCAATTTGCACCAATATCTCACCCTGTTTAGGGAGCCCGTTTTTTTTTTCATTAATTATATGAGTTTTCTAAGGCTTATAGCTTATCATGAGTAATTTTAAATTTAATGGACTTTATATACTTGAAATCAATGCTAATAGAAGACCCTTAAGGATCATTAATTCTATTTTTTTTTCAATTCTATTTTTAGTGTTTCGGTTACTATAGACACATACCGTTCTTAACTTGCAGTTCGTTACGAGCTGCTCGATAAAGATAAAAAATTACGAAAAACGCTTGGTAACGATTATAGGAGTAAAGATGATACTTTTTTATTTACGAAGAATAAAAAAAAATCTATTGTCATTAGACGCAGATATCATTTGCGTTTTGGCAAGAAAATAATGAAGTTATATTATATATATATATTTTTTTTTGTTTCGCTAACCCGTAACACTGTTTTTCCTTTTTTTTGCTCTTTGTCTTGTCTTCTGTAGTGTTGGTATCGACAGAACAGATAATCAAGAAAAATACTTCAATTATTTTAATTTTCAGTCAGCACTTTACAAAGGACAGCATACCTTGAGGCCTTGCGCAATGACACCAATGGAAACATCGAAGAATTTTTTCCATGCTTCAACTCCAGCTGCATCAAGCCCTTGAGACTCTTGGAGGTAGGGAATTAGGATTGCTTCGAAGCTTCTGCAAATAAAATATTTAATTTAATTAATTTTTAATAAAATAATTTTTATTTCATCGTAAAGTAACTCTTCGTGCATGGTTGCACCAAGGTTGTTTTTGGGGGGAGGGGAGATTACAGCTGTAAAATTTACGAAATATTTTGAATACTGAACTCAGCGTGCTATGCATTTCCCTCAGCAAAGACCATAAATTGAATGGATACGTATGTAGGTTAGGTAGAAAAAAAAGCTTGCAACAGCTTCTGTTTAATACAAAAAAGGGTATGAAGTGGCTAAAAAAAAACTAACATTTACGGCCTAACTGTTCTAGACCACAGTATAGATATATAGACTATAGTGCAGATATTAATATATTTATACTGTTTTTTAGACGGTCTGGCCGTTCATCCCTAACTAGATAGCTTGCAAATTAATTATTAAAGTAGACCGGATGGGAATAGTGAACCATCGGCTATTCTAAGAGACGTAACAATCCCGTACAAAAGTGGAAGAAGTCGTTCAGAAGACACTCAAACAAAAAGAAAATATGAAACTATGAAACTAATGAGACAATTAGGATCTACCCATAGCCAAAATATTTAGACTGAACAAATATTTAATCATTAGGGGTAGTGAGAAGAATAGCTTAATTTCATTTATGTTTGGGATCAAGACGTTTCGGGGACAGAATAGACTAATAAAAACATCAAAATTTTTACATGGACTATAGAAAAATACAGTAAATTAATTGTCCATTATTAGCCATATTGTCCACTGTTCGTAATTGTTCATAAAAATAATCTTCAGTATTTATTATATATTTAAAAGTTTGAATCGACACTAATTTGTTCCCAACTATTACCTACTGCTTCTATATTTATGAATCTTTTCCCAGATTCATCTTACAGAGAGGAAAACTCCAAGTTTCCATCTTTTATAATTTAAAAAATTTATGCCATAAATATTCACTCTGATTAATGGATTAAAGATTTATGCTTGAAAGTTGAACATTGCTCAGATCAATAAATTAAGAGCAGGATACATATCTGGCACTGTAGTCGAGTTTACTTTTGATTTTATAAACAAGCACATCAGGAGCCCCTGGTGACTATAATATTGCCCACCCCTAACCTATTCTGCTTACCTGAAGTGCTCAGTTCCAGTTTTACGCTTAATGTGAGCATCACCAAGATTACGAAGAGCATACACAAAGTAAGAAGTATCATCAAGATTCTGAAGAAGGGTGTCGAATCCGCTAAGAACGTTGGCCATATGAGAGATGAAGCGCTCGTCTTCACGGAGGTTAACGAGAGGAACATCAGCGAAACCTTTGTTGACAAACAATGATTGGTATTCTGGGTGAACGTTGAACATCCTCATGAAGAGCTCCTGGCCGAGGAAGCGGAGATCTGTACGGGCAACAGACCATGAAGCCTTGATGGCTTCCTTTTGACGGCCAGTAAGGTGTGTAACTGGATCCACAATGTTTGCCTTTAAAACAGTAAAAATACTTAAGTTTTATTTTTAGAAATCAAGGAAGAGCAGGGCTGATCGTTTTGCAGTGCAACCCATTCAAAAAAAAACTCACTTCTTTTCTCTTTTTTTAATAAAACTATTATTACTTGATAGAATAGTTTAGTTGAGTAAAAATAAACAGTGATCCGTATGTAGGCTTGGTGCTGCAAAAGATACAAGAACTATGACTGCTAATTGTCGCTTATTTTCTCTTATATCGCTTATTTTCTCTTATATCGTCGCTTATTTGTCGCTAATTTTCGCTTATTTTTTAAAATAAGCGACAATTATTTCGTAAAAAGATACAAGAACTATGATTGCTAATTGTCGCTTATTTTTTAAAGTAAGCGACAATTATTTTGTCGCTTATTTTCTCTTATTTTCTCTTATATCGTCGCTTATTTGTCGCTAATTGTCGCTTATTTTTAAAATAAGCGACAATTATTCCGTAAAAATATACAATAAAAATGATTTCTAATTGTCGGTTATTTTTTACTCTTCAATAAAAAAATTCTACTACCTGGAAGAATATTTTGGCAGAGTAAAAATATCTTTTAAATGTGCCTAGGACTAAAAAAAAAAAAAAACGAAAAAAAAATCTATGACCGCTAGCTCCCATGTCTTTGTGCCTTTTTAACAACAGCAATAACAAAAGTGGATCATTTTGTTGCTGCAAGTCATAGGCAGCGCAATAGCGCTGCCAAAATAAAGAACGATGCTGGTACAATGAAATATTTTTTTATATATGTTTTTTTGGTTCGTAAAAAGAAGCGAATTCTGTAACCATAGGCGGTCAAAAATTGAAGATAGGGCTTCACTTATTTCTTACTCTTCAGTAATAACAAGTATACTGCGTGGTATAATATTGTGCAAGAGTAAAAACAATGCTATTTCTTTTTGGTCTGCCTACCGTTGCAAGTCACGAAAAAAAACAAGGCTACTATTTCTTAATAGTAGAATAAAATAAATAGCAAATGTATTTCTTACCTGTCGAAGACCTTCGTTCAAGAAGTTGATGATGACTTCAAAGACATGATTGAAAGATTTGACTGTGAATTCATCCACACTGTCTCCAAGAGTTTCCTGGAGGTACTCAACGAAAACAACTTGGTAGTTCTCGAAATGACTCCTGTCAGTGCCACGGTTGATATGGTCCAAACCCAATTCTTTAAATAAATGAAAATGAAATTTTTTTGTATTTGCCTTTTAAAACTTAAACCAAATACATAGTTATTAAAATATTGGGTTTGAAAAAAGACTCAAAGCGTTTTTATTTTTTCATGGAAACTTTTCCAACTTTAACCGTTAAATTTTAAAGACAAACTGAAAAAAAATCCATGTTTAAAGATAAGACTTTGATAATGTCAAAATATGGCTTATTGTAAAAATATGGACATAGCTAGGAATTTTCCTTAGGGAGGGGAGTATACAACCAGCCAGTTAGGGACGAATACCATCCTCTACAAAAATTTAGTTTTGCCTTCTGTTTGAATATTCTTATGGGGAAAGGAGCAATGAGCCTGCTATAGGGCTCTGATTAATTCCTCTCTTTTTACTAGTATCTGTATGTGTAGGCCTTTTGGCTTTCTGTAAGCTTAATTAATAATAATGAAAATAAGATATAGGTAATACATATTCTGTTTTTATGCAAAAAATAATATTTATGACCATTTATGAAAAGCTGAATGTATCTGTATCTTTGAAAAGTCTCGTATTTGTAAAATCCCCCTTTTTAGCCATTAACTCTTAATCATTAACTCATTAACCATTTAATCATTAACTAATATCCTTATTCTTGCTTCACAAGAAGCTATTCTTGCTTCACAAGAAGCCGTCGTGAAGCTTGCTTCACGACGGAAACACAGGCGCATTAAAAGAGAATGAGCAGATTAGAGGAGGTTGTAGTTCACTTAAAGCTCTCTTAAATATATAGAATAAAATACAAGATTAGAAGTAAAAATATTCAAAACAAATAGAAAGGATTTATAATTCTAAATTCAAAGCAAATGTTGTAACACATACAAGTATGAACGAAGAAGAAAGTTCTGTTTTGTCCATAACCGAGAAGCTAAGGGTTGTCTCCATGGTTCTCTTTATCCAAATTCCAAACAATTAAGCTTTCAACTAATTTTCTCATGTTTTGGTTTATATTTGAGCTGCTGATATAGAGCAATTCCTATAGTATATCCCCTCCTCCGAAGGAAATTATCTCCATGTATGTGCATAATCTCTGCATGAATTTTTGCAACAGAACAAACTATAAAGTTAAAGTTACAGTGTGAGTTGTCAGAAGCAACGGTCCCCCGTTACAGTTTGATTTTCTCCTGCTTAAGATATAAAATTCACTCTAGTTCTCATTTGCAAAACCTCACTTTGCCTTACATAATTCGTTTATCATTGCCTCTCCTCGGTTGATATTTCGAGCTGAAACCCTTAAAGTTAGTTGTCTCCCTCCCATTTCAAGCTGAAACCCTGAAAGTTAGTTGTCTCCCCTCCCCATTTCAAGCTGAAATCTTTAAAGTCAGCTGTTTCCCCTCCCCATCCCTGTCTCCAATAAATGTTTAAGGGTTAAACATGAAGTGCGGTAAACCATAAGAGAGGTCTAAAAACTTAGATTTTTGGACACCACGCCAATATTAATTTTGGAGAGGATCAAAAGAATATTGGAAGGTTGGATGGGCTTGAAGCCTTCCTTTTTCCCTGTTTAAATGCTTAGCTTGAAATATGTGAGTTTGTGTTTAGTGTATAATAGATATCTTCGATAATACGTGTCCATACCTTCGCATAAATACTTCTCTTTTGATGTCAGATACTGATTTAACACATAAGAAGCAGTAAATTTTGATTTGGAAATTGAAATAGAAAGCTATGGAATTTCAAAAGTTTAAAGAATCATGAGAAAAGTCATAGAAAGGGTATGATTGTAAGGGGACTAGGCACAAGTACCTTTACCTTTTTGTACGTGCCTGGTACTTTTCTAAACAACTCCAGCAAAAGAAAGACATATTTACCTTTGATCATATATACGAAATCAGATGGTCGGTTTAAAGCCAAGAGAGTTTGGTCAAGGGCAGACACCACACGCTGAGTGTGAGCTGCAAACTTTGGAGACTCTACAAGTTCAGCCAATTGCACACCTTGGAAGAAACGGAACATCTGCTGGTATTCTGGATGCGCAGCAAAGAGTCTACAAATATTAATTCTTTAGTAGGAAGTAGTTCTTAGGGAGGTTATTCCTTAGGAGGTATCACTTCGGTTTGTGTAAAGCTGGCATTTAGTTCTTTCATAGAAATTATCTTATTAGAAAAGGATTATACGTTTTTTTTTAATCTTATAGACGTGATTTTGATTGTTTTTTTCTAACTTTTAACAATTTTAATTTCAAGGATTGCCCAAGGTTACAATTGTGAAATAGGAAAATACGAGACTCGGAAGTAATTGAAAACACATTTGACGGTGTATTTTGTTATCACAATGTAGTAGTTGCTAGTCACAACTGAAACCTCTAAGAAATTTGTAATAAAAATTCCACAGAATTTATCGGGGGCTGATGGAAGTAGAAGGAAAAAACTAAAAGGAGTATGGCAAGGATCTATAAGTTTGTATTTTTTTAAAGCTGAAACATTTATCTTCGACATTACTTATCAAACATTACAAATAAAACATTTGCATTTTGAGCTGTTCTGTGTCAGAGATCGTTTTTATCAGTATTTCTTTAAAAAAAAAGAGCAAACAAATACATTAAACAAACGACGAGCAGAAGAAAACGAACAAAACTACCACAAACAGGATAGTATGAGATAAGATATACCCCCCCCCCCCAAAAAAAATAATAAGGCTTCAAGATCATTCGGTTCATTTAAGGCTTCATTGGGTGGGTGGCCTAAGTTCTGTAGGGTTGGGAATTTGGCTAAAGATCCTAAAGCACATATATCAAACCTATCTTTGCAGCATTTTCCGAAGGAAGTCGGCTATCCCTCTGTAGGGTTGGGAATTTGGCTAAAGACCCTAAAGCACATATATCAAACCTATCTTTGCAGCATTTTCCGAAGGAAGTCGGCTATCCGACTTCCTTTTTTCATGGAAACTTTTCCAACTTTATCCGTTAAATTTTAAAGACAAATTTTTTTCGTATGCTGATTACTAGCACCAATTTAAATATCAGCTGATGATAAAAGGCGTTTGGAGTATTTTGAAGGGATATAAGAATGCCATATTAACGAGGTATAGTGATAGAAATGGGCCATAAAGGTCATATAAGATTTCCCAAAGAGAAATATAGAGACTAATGTGCTTTAAAAAGTGTGTTTAATTTTATTGGCTTATCTTTGTGACATGGCTTCTTAAGTTAATCCCATTAATCCTTAAAGTATCAAAGGCATCAAAACAAAATCATTCTTTGCTACTTTTGCCCGTCTTACGTCTATTCATACCAAAAACCTCTAAGATTTTTTTATGTTTTAAAAATATGAAGTTTTTAGTGAACTATCACATTTTTCTCAGTCTTGCCTCGTTTAGCCGTAAAAATAAATCAGCAAAACTTTTTTTTCAAAATTTGACTAGCGCTTTTCGCCCGTAAAAATTCAAACATTAACAATCTGTTAATTCCCAAAGACAGGTGCTCCGTCAAAACATGCACTTTCTTAAACCATTTGCCGCCAGCATTATGTTGTTATTCTGTTTTATGCTGATTTTTCACCCTAATTTATTTTTCTTAAATTAAATAAAACAACAAGTTTTTTTTAACTGAAAGTAAGGAGCAACATTAAAACTTAAAACGAACAGAAATTATTACGTAAATAAAGGGGGTTGTTCCCTCTTCAACACCTCGCTCTTTACGCTAAAGTTTGAATTGTGTCCCAATTCTTTAAGAATGACTCCTGAAACACAAAGGCCGTCTAATTAGAACCATTAGACGCTTTTTCAAAAGTACTAAAAAACTTTAGCGTAAAGAGCGAGGTGTTGAGGAGGAGGCAACCACCTTCGTATACGGAATAATTTATATTTGTTTTAAGTTTTAATGTTGCTCCTTACTTTCAGTTGAAAAAACTTGTTTTTTTATTTAATTACTGATCGTTTTTAAAATAATGCCAGGAAATCTGACCCCACCTCCACGGGAAAAGCCACCTCCACGGAAATATCCTCTAGACAATTCAATCCCGGTGAAAATTTACCCCGGACAATTTCTCTTAATCACTCCGTGCGTAAAATTGAGACGGGAAAGAGAAAGCAATACATATAAAAAGAATTTTGTATAAGAATTCTGGCAAATTCCCCCAGTGTATAATTTCCCCTGGCAGGTTCACTCCCTGGAAATTTCCCTCCCCATGGAAAATTCCCCCATGGAAAAACCCCCACCAGAAAATGTGTCCCCCCCCCCGCCCAAAAGGGTATGCATACATCCCAACAACAAATACTAGCCTATGCGTAAACAATGGGCAAATTTTATAACTTAAAGACCTTTCCCCTGGGGCTGTGGGGGGAAATGTTATACCCAAAGGCATAGTAATTGGGGCTTTCAACTATAATAAACAAAATAGCTGTCTTAAAATTTTGATTGGACGATTTTGGGAAAAAAGGGTGGGGGAGGGGTCCTAGTTGCCCTCCAATTTTTTGGTCACTTTAGAAGGGCATTAGAACTTTTAATTTCCGTTCGAATGAGCCCTCTCCTGATATTCCAAGACCACTGAATCGATACGATTACCCCTGGAAAAAAAAACAAATAATCACGCATCCGTTACAAAAAAATACATTTCGCATTTTTGCAGATAGGAGGTTGAAACCTCTATAATAGGATTTTCCGATACACTGAAGCTGACGGTGTTATTTTCATTAAGATCACTTGACTTTTAGAGGGTGTTTTCCCCTTTTTTCGAAAATCACGATAATCTTCTCAGGCTCTTAACCTAAACTTAATGAAATTTATATATTTGAAATCAGCATAAAAGTTCGATTTTTTTTATATATATATATATATATATATATATATATATATATATATATATATATATATATATATATATATATATATATATATATATATATATATATATATATATATATATATATATATATATATATATATATATATATATATATATATATATATATATATATATATATATATATATATGTATATATATATATATTGGTATCGAAATTCCGTTTTTTAGAGTTTCGGCAGCTATTGAGCCGGGTCGCAACTTACTTACAGTTTGTTACCACGAACTGTTTGATTTGGTGACTCCTACTACCAAAAACTGAATAACCGTTTAAGTTTTAAAAGTATGTACTGTTGCCATGGGCGTAGGCAGCATATTGTCTAGGGCGGACAGTCGATAGTGTGATGGAGTTTTATCAACTGCTTTTTCCAAACCATCTGCTTTTTCAGCCATATCTAATGTAAATTTGAAGGTCTAGGGGGGGCTCTGCCCCCCCTCCCTCCCTACGCCATTTCAGTAAGGGAGAGCTCTGGTAATAAAATAGCTCCGCCTTTCAACATTTGATTGGGTCTTCTATTTGCCACGAACCAATAAGAAAAACAAAAAGTTGAATACCACTTCAATGGATCACCTGAAATTTTGTAACAATGGAAATGTTTTTATGTCACGGGACTTGTTACGAATAGTCTATACTCTCTTGGTTTCTCTGTAATTTGTGGTTATCGTTCATGTTACTTACTTTGCAAAGGTAGATTTTCCAACTTCTTGGAGATTTCCACGGACTTTGCCCCATGTGTTCAGAATGGCATTGTTTTCTAGACCTGATAGTCCAGTAATGGGGTCTACTCGTTCAAAGGAATGAAGACCGACAGAAATGTATTTTTCGATAGCATCAAATGCCTTATTCCAAGAGGCCTCTTGAGCCCCAGTCATGCCATTTTCCCGAAGGTATGCCAAAAGAGTGACACGGAAATTCTAACGGAAAACAAGAAAAAGTGCTTAAAATATTCAGAGTAGAATGACAAAAAAGTAGAATGACTTACAGCAAAAAAAGTAGAATGAACCCATGTTTGAAACATTTTATCTAAGATCAGGTGGTGCAAAAAAAAACAAAAATTTAAAAATATATTTTAAAGTACTAGTCTTTCATTAAAATGTAAAGATTTAATAAGTAAGGTCAATCGGTGCTGGTGCATTATGCGGGCACCGCTATATACTGTATGTGGAATGTCAAACGGAAGATGCTACAGTCAAACGGGAGAGACAGATACCCAGTACTAAAACAGCTATTAGAGTGGAATTGATCTAATATGAATGTTAAAATTACAATTTGGGATTTGCCAAAGACAGAAAAAGAGGCAGTTGAATTTTTACAGGATAAGGGGTTATTGCCCAAGACAAAAGAGTGCGAAAATGGACACAGCATGATTTTATACTAGTATGAGAAGCATATTGACAATCTGAAGTGAAGTCTGAAGGCAGAGATTATTTTTCAGCGATTGTGAAAGACACTACAGCGTTCTGGGCGCATAATTGTAAGTTGTAATTCTTATTATTCTTTAAATAAACCATTATAACCGGGTACCTGTCTCTCCCGTTTGACTGTAGCATTTCACATTGGACATTCCACATACACTATATAGCGGTGCCCGCATAATGCATCAGTACCGGTGAATCCTCAAAATCATGTAAAATATATAAAGCATACAAAAAAGGCAAAAATATAAATTTCTGTTCGTTATTAACATCATGTTGAGAGCGAGGGGCTATTTACTGTCCCCCACCAGACGTACAGTGGTATATATATTATATACTATACTATTTTGTATGGATGTATAACTTAGAATCAAAGAAGACTATTTCTTTTTCAAAAACATCAATCACAGATTACATATACATAGGTAATCATCGTTAATAATTTTGAGCATAATTTATGCTTACTGGTGCTTTTCTTATGGATTTTTTTTTACAAAAAAAGGACATTATTTTATATACTTTTTGTGTGGATTTTTCACCTGAACTGGCCTTTATTTAAATTTTCGCTTTGATCAATGAATAGGACCAGGTGTATATACTCTAAATTATGTTTCAAGTAGACTTTTGCAAATTCAAAAACTAATAACTGTTCGGGGTTTTAAAGCTGTTTGTACCTGTAAGATTGTTGTCTCATATACTGCAGTTAAAAATAATTTAATTGGGAAAATCTAATTAAAGTGAATTCAATACAGGTTTTTTCAATAATGTAACTTAGAGTAACTTAGAAAAATTCTCAGTTAAATATCGTGTTTCCACTGGTTTTGCTCTAATTTTGAAGTAGCAAATTTTATTGTAATTCAAATAGAATTTGTAGTGGAATCACTTATAGTAACAATGGAATGAGTAATCCAGTTTAAAGAACTCTTCTTCCTATTTTCTTGTACACAATTCAGACAGCAAATGGTAGCGCAGAGGCTTGACAATGCTGAACACCTTTTATATACATAAAATCAAGTAAAATGGATTTATCCAAATTATGAAATTTCTCTTTGTGTATTTTTAATGTTCTGAAAACTAAAAATGATAACTTTACACAACGGTTATTATCTGAAAACGGCTGATATCAGTGTTGCGAGGTTTTCCTATAGAAGATTTTTCTTTCATGCTTTATGAATCATTACATTTTTAACATTACTCTGCCAAACATATAAAGATAAAGATTTTACTAGAAATATATGAAAATATGGATGCTTGAAAAGCAATTTTAATTCTTACTATTTTTATATTAATTTGGAATTTTTCATAAAATATTTTAAAATAATTCAACCCGTAGGCTGTGCGTAAATAGTTTCTTATACCACACTGCTTTTCCATTTACAAAAAATCCAAGAGAAAAAAATAATCCCTACATTTCGGCTCCATGTCTGGGAGCCTTTTTCAACAAGAAAAAAAAAACTAAGGAAAAGAAACTTTTTCCTTAAAGTTTTTTTCCCGCTGAGAAAGGCTCCCGGACTTGGAGCCGAAGTATTCGTTTTTTTTACTATTTAAACTTTCGTTGTTATTGCATTAAATTAATTAAATTATTTCTTTATAGAGACAAGAAGCTAACAAAGAATTTAGACGTTTTTAAATATTAATTCAAAATATTGTTAAAATGAAATATTTAAAAAGATTAAACGAGTGACAGTACAAAAAATACGGCAGGTTTTGCCAAATTAAAAATTTATTACCTGGAAATGGCTGAGATCAGTACCACGAGCAATGTGCTGCTCACCAAGTCTTTTAAGGGTAGATACAATGAATGGGTTGTTATCTAGCTCTTTGATGATCCCGTCAAAGGCAGCAACGACACGGAAAACGTGAGCAACAAATCCTTTACTCTCACCCAAATTGGCAAGTTCAACGTCACGAAACTGTCTGAAGAGCTGTTGGTATTCTGGGTTAGCGTTGATCAATCTGACAAAAGATAGTAAGAAAGTTCTTGAAAGTTTTATCGTTCTAAAGCCTATCTGCGAACGGGCTTTATAAGTGACTAAGGAAAGTCTTAAAATAAAATTTAATGAAATAGTTTTATTCAGAAATAGAAATCAAGGACCAGTTACATGGAAGGCTCATGGCCACAAAACGAGGGAAAATGAACATATTATTTAAATACTGATTCAAGATCATAAGGAAAGAAAGGAAAGAGTGAAGAAAATGTAAATTGAAGAAAGGTGGTAACTTTGAAGGCTGCATGGTACAAAAAAGCCATAGTAAGAAACTACTAAAAATAAAACTTATTTGCCACCACCTCTCCTCTTAAAAATATTTTTGTATTTTTTCTTATCGTGGATCTCTATGGAGAGTTTCTAGTGTTCAGATGGGAGGAGGGAAGTTGATAAAAAAAATAACTAAATAAATATAAAAAAAAAAATAGCATGACCCAATGCCTCTGTAAAAGTTGTTATTCATGGTTGGAAAAAAAGGCCTTGGTCATTTATAACTCGAGTATAGTTTTTTCATGAAAATTAGTTTTGGTTTAGTTTTCAACGCACTAACAATTGCCTTGCGACAATCAAGAAAATTTTCGATCTTTGGACCCTTTAAGAACAACATTCAGAGCCACAGTTGACTTGACGGTAGTCACGCAAATATAGCAAACTACCGTAGTTGAGAGTACAAAAACACTCAGTTTTATCTTTAGTTCGCTCCCAACTATAAAGCGTAAATAGTTTTTTTTTCTAGACCCCCACTGTATTGCATTGTGTATAATTTATGCCATAACAAACCATTTTGTCTGCTATCAAATAGTATCAATTCCGCCGTTTTAACGAATTTTGAATTAAAAACAAGACATTCAAAAAGTGCCATCCTTTGACAGCTATGTTTATCCTGTAAAATAACTTTCTTCAGTTTCTAACAGATATATTTGTGCGATATAAAATATAGTGATTCGGAAAGGGACTTGACAACACTGCATCAAGCAACCAACGTCTCACAGCGTCTCCTTCTTTTCTTGTATGGATGCACAATTTCTTATAGAGCACCGTCGGCGCTTTTGTTGTTAATCATCCCTCCTCTCTTAGATTTAGTTTATCAGATTTAGTTATAATATTTCATGAAATATTAGAAAGGTACACTAGTTAGTCGAATTACATAGCCCCTCATTCCTCATGACAACAGCCGGTTCAAAATTAAAACTCCTCATGTTTCTTTAAATTCTAAAGATAAACAAATTTCCATAAATTTCTAACCCCTTAACCAAGAAGGTGCCCTGCTCTAATGGTATGACCTATCCTGACCTGGATGACCCTCTGTATACCTGACATGAATCCAATTTTTTTTTTCTATATGAAAAATCGGCTTCCCATGATTGTGGAGGATGAAATTAATTTTATGTATTGTAATCAGACTGATCAAAGTATCTAGCACATTATACCACATTTAGAAACAAGAAAAATAATCAAACAGTTCGTTGTAGCGTATTGTAAGTAAGGAGCGACCCGGCTCAATAGTAATCGAAACTCTAAAAAATGGAACTTTGATACCAATAGATATGTCAAAAGAATCTCCTTTTTAAACTAATTTCAAATATATAAATTTCATTAAGTTTAGTTTTACCCATCAAAGGTTACGAGCCTGAGAAACTTTTCGGAATTTTCGAAAAAAGGGGAAACACTCCCTAAAAGTCAAGTGATCTTAATGAAAACCGCGCCATCAGATTCAGCGTAGCAGAGAACCCTATCGGAGAGGTTTCAAGCTCCTATCTGAAAAAATGTGGAATTTTGTATTTTTGCCAGAAGAAAGATCACGGATGTGTGTTTATTTGCTTTTTTTCCCCTCCCTACAGCCCCAGGGGGAAGGTCTTTAAGCTAATTTGCCCATTATTTACGCATAGTATTTGTTGTTGGAATGTATGCATACATTTTCGGGAGGGGGAGCAAATTTACTGCTGGGAGTTTTTCTCCCAAAATTAATTTATTAATTTTTTTATTAATTTATTATATTCTTTATAAAAAAAAATCATAGCAAATTAACAATGTAATATTGTTTTCTAGTGTTAAATAGCTATAACTGAAATTCACAATAAAAACTTAGTCATTTAACTTCGACATTTAACTTTATTCAGAAAAATTAATTTATCTGAATCGTTATAAACTATCCATTCAACGGGCAACGATTTGCAATCATTGCAACGATTAATATGGTTATTCAACATTTTAATCGCATTTTAGCCCAGACCAGATAAAGTGTAAATACGTATTCCATTTGATGTATAGTAACATTAAATAAAAACCTATCCGACAAAATCAAGATAAAGTGATGACAAGAGTAAATAATAATGCAACATACAGGCTGTCGTCGCTTTTCGAACTATAACGTTTTATATTTAAAATTTCTATTTATATAGATAAAGTAAATTCTTTAAGTTGATATTACTTCAATAAACTAAGAGCATGAACAGCTTTATATGCACCATAATGAAGCATCGCAGTGTGTTGATGTGTAGAACTTCAAACACACAGATTAACCGGAAGGTTTAATAATAAACTGAACCAAGTTCTATTTTCGTTATCCTAAAAAATTGTTGCCCCAAAATGGCTGAAATTTATTTTTCTTTTTCGATGTTTAAAATAGCCTATTCACCAGCCTAAACCTGCTGCGGTGCTCCGGATATAGTCTGCCTTATTTCCTTTTGAGAATAGCAGGGGGGATATTGAATTGGCTTTGTTGTGGTTTATTGTTCTCTGATCTAACCAAACAGTTATTTTACTTATCATAGCAAATTAACAATGTAATATTGTTTTCTAGTATTAAATAGCTATAACTGAAATTAACAATAAAAATTTAGTCATTTAACTTCGACACTCTTTAATGCAAAGATTACTTTAATTAACTTAGAATAATTCAATTTTGAAGTCTACAAATAATTTGAGGTCAAATAATTTAATAGCATTTGTAATTACTTTAGCTTTCAGAAATATGGATGTTTTTCTCCATAATTTCTTATATTTTTAGTTTAAATCTGAGTAGTAATTCAATCACTTTTTTCTGAAGCATAAGCAACAACCATAAAAATGTATGATAATTTTTCTAAAGAACAACAGCAGCAATAAAAGAGATACTTCCACGTGAGCAAAGCACCAATGATGCTATTTAAATATTGCCTACCGCAACAGTGTTTTTTTTTTTTTTTTTTTTTTTTTTTTTTAATGTGAACCTTGAGAGAACGTTATCAGCACACATAGCGGGAAAAGTGATATCAGAATAAAAGAAAACGTTAAACTCAAGAAATATATTAAACCATGAGGAGGACTAGGCGTGCATGCTGAAAGAAGGCGGCTTTGTGCCTTTATTTTAAGCATGTTGGTTACATGTGTTTTTAGTCAGTAATTTAGCCTTTCCATGATTGGGTTGATCTAGATAAAAAAAAATATAAAAAAAATGCAAAAAATGGCTGATAGCCTGTGTATCACCTGCAAATTTAATCTTACACAATAGAAATTACAGACTTCCTTTCCTTCTTCACAAATGAAACATACAACTGGGATTAACCGAAGGCTAAAAATCATTGTAAGTAGTTCAGTCATCATCTTTTCTGGATTCAGATATTATACATACCTCAATTAATGCCAGATATCACCAAGCTGACTGAGGCCATCGCAGCTGCGCAAGTTTGTTTCCACCCTACTCTGTGCATACATAGCCTTACTATGTACTTCTTCCAATGACGTTTCAACTCTATGGAGCAACAAAGTATAAGCGATTCGACTTCCCGACAGAATTCTTGCACAAGTGCCAGTGGCTCTGACTTCTGTCCAAGTCAGATCTTTTACATTCAGTTAAGACTTATCCCGGTTGTGTACTAGGTTAAAACGCACCTTAGACTTGGCTCTGCACCAAGATTGAAATTATTGCTATATTCTTGCTCAAACATGGTGAAACATGATCCTTCTGCTGAAAGTTGGCTATTGAGTTAGAGGGGCTATGGATGCATTTTGGATGGCCAATCATAAACGCTAAAATCTCCTTGACGATTCAGGTTTTAACGAAGCGCAACATTTTAACGATCTTTAATAAAATGTGCAAAGAGCTGCATAGTTTTGACCCTTGATTCTGAGACTGTGTGAGCCACATCCCCCTCCCCCCAGACGAAGACACATTTCTTGGAGGTTTTGTTGTTCTAAATCAAATTGCTATTTCAAAAATATCATCAACAAACATAACTATGCAACTGAAGTAAAAATTTCATCAATGTTTATATAATCGGTAATTTTCCTTAAAGAGAATGATCTCTTGAATGGGGGCTATATATTTTTTTTTCTTTGTTTGAAGCTATTTATCAGATCCCCCTCAATTCTCTTATGAACATGAGTGGTTCAATGGCTGTGGTTCAGTGGTTTCTGTACATTTTATAATCAAGTAAGTGTTCGGTCTTCATTCAAGCGCATATTGTTGCTAATTCAGTTAGAAAAGAAACTCCCTTTGCTACTTATAACGCTTATGTTCTCTCTGAAATATGCAATTCTGCGAAAAGCTAATACCTGTATGCACTCCGAAAGGAATGAGATGAATCCATTATTTTTAGATCTACCTTTCAAAATGCCAGAATTGCAATATTATTTAGGCTGTTTCTTAGAGAATGATCTAAAGATGTCTAAGAAATTGGAAAATGTTCATTTTTCAACGATTTTAGACCATTTTTTTGCAGAGCAAATTTCAAAGTGTAAACCCGAACACGGTTAACCTGAATTCTACCAATCAAATAAATACACAATTCGTATCTTACCCAGGGGTGAAGCTAGGGCTTTGAGTTTGGGAGGGGGAATAAATAATATGTCAACAAAATCGTCCAGTGTGCCGACAAATGCGTCACCACACTTCGAATTAAGACGTCGAAGACAGTTAAATTTCAAAGGTGTTTTTGGGGGAGTCACCCCAACCCCTAGATGCGCCCCAGATCTTACTTTAAAACGTTAAAACTGTAGTACAGCAGAAAAATAACATGTCAAAACTTCCAAAGGGAACGGAAACCTTAAAATCCTTAATCCCTTTATTGCCTAATTATCTAAGTAATCTTTTTATGCTGGATTCTTGGTTTTCAGGTGGGACACCTACTCTGAATTCATTTGGATGCAAAAGTACATCATCAAATCGTTGGTCAATATTTTTATATAGACTTTTGTCGACTATTAAAATTGCTCGGTTCTTTTTGGTTCTCCAGTTTCAGCTTTAATTCTCCTCTTGATATGAAAATTGTCCAAGACTACCTATTTATGATCTTTTCCATTTATTTAAAAACAAATTCAACTAACTAATCTTCTTGTTAAAATTCTGTAATCGCCTTCTAATAATAATTTAGGTATATACTAAATGATATTCCATGACTTGATCAAGCCGCCTATCTGCAACCCCCCGGCTAATTTTCTAACAGTATTTTTGAATTACCTCTGGAAAACAACTGATCCGGTGGTTTTGAGGTCTCCACTGATTTTTGACCAGCTTTCCTGAACGTTTGTAACATCCAAACAACTAAGCCCGGTGACTTCGAGGTCGATCTGACGTTTTAAGAGTCCAGCCTCAAGAACATCGATGATGGTATCCCAGCCTCTTCTCCAAGCAGCAAGATCAGCTGAGTCAACTCCTCTTTGCTTCAATTCATCAATGAAGGCATAAGAAAAAGCCTAGAAAATTTGGCATCATAAGAAAAAATCACTAAGCTTTAAGAAATTTTTGTGTTGTTAAGATTATCCAATTTTCCCTCATATTGATAACCCTGATTAATATAATCTTAGAAGTGAGTAGGATAAGTGATTATGTTTGAAATTTTTAAATGTTGGTGTTTATTTCCACCATTTTCAGTTCAATATTGATCAATTTTGATAACCTCTGAACTTCCATCCAGGTTTACAACTATTCAGAAAAAAATTGAGCAGACAGCGATTAGTATTTTATCTTTTTGCCTGTTTAGAATCCATAAAACAAATAAAACATATATAACATATAAAACCCATAAAATATAAACCGGGAAAAATAAAACTAGGTAGACAAAATAAATATCACTGAAAGGAATCATAAATGGTGACGGCTAGAAACTTCGCGCTTCACACACCGATAGGATAGGTTTTAGTGTGATTTCTGAAGATTTTCAAATGGTTCGTGGTAACGAACCATAAGTAAGGAGCGACCCGGTTCAATAGTACCCAAAACTCTAAAAACGGAGTTTAGATACCCATAGATATATAAGAAAATCAGATTATTATGCGGATTTCAAATATATGAATTTCATTAAGTTTAGTTTCACCCATCAAAGGCTATGAGCCAGAGAAAAATTTGCCTGATTTTCTAAAAAAAAGGGGAAACACCCCCTAAAATTCATAGAATTTAAATAAAAAACACACCATCAGATTCAGCGTATCAGAGAACCCTACTCTAGAGGTTTCAATCTCCTATATAAAAAAATGCGGAATTTTGTATTTTTGGCCAGAAGAAGGATCACGAATGAGTGTTTATTTGTTGGTTTTTTTTTTGCTTGTTTTTTTCCAGGGCTGATGGTATAGACCCATTGGTCCTAGAACATTGTAAGAAGGCCCATTAGAATGAAAATTAATAGTTCTAGCGCCTCTTTTAAGTGACCAAAAAGATTGGAGGGCAACTAGGACCCCTCTCTCGTCCCTTTTTCCCAAAATCATCCAATCAAAATTTTGAGATAGCTATTTTGTTTGTCACAGTTAAAAGGCCCAATAGCTATGCCTTTGGGTAAGACGTGGCCCCCTCCCCACAGCCCCAGGGTATTTGTATTTAAGTTATAAAATCTGTCCATTGCTTACACATAGTATTTGTTTTTGGTAAGTATGCATACATTTTCGGGTGGGGGGGGGGACAAATTTTCTGCTGCGAGTTTTTCCACGGGGGAATTTTACATGGAGAGGGAAGTTTCCAGGGGAAGCTTGTCAAGGGAAATTATACACTGAGGTATTTGCCAAAATTTCTTTGCAAAATTCCTTTTTGTATGTCCTGCTTTCTCTTTTCCGTCCAGTGTAAATTTTCACTGAGATTGAATTGTTTAGAGGATATATCCGTTGGGAGGGGGATTTCTCCATGGAGGTGGGGCCAGATTTCCTGGCATTATTTAAAAAGCGATCAGAAATTAAATAAAAAACAAGTTTTTCCAACTAAAAGTAAGGAGCAACGTTAAAACTCAAAACGAACGGAAATTATTACGTATATGAAGGGGGTTTAACCCTCCTCAACACCTCGCTCTTTACGCTAAAGTTTTAATTTTGACCCAATTCTTTATGAATGATTCCTGAAACACAACGGTTGTTTAATTAGAACAATAAAAAGCTTTTTTAAAAGTACTAAAAAAAACTTTAGCGCAAAGAGCAAGGTGTTGTGGAGGGGGCAATCCCTTTCATATACGTAATGATTTCTGTTCGTTCTAAGTTTTAATGTTGCCCCTTACTTTCAGTTAAAAAAAAACTTTTTTTTTTATTTAATACATTTTAAAGCGATAATTTCTGGGATGGAAACAGTAGAAAAATGACCCCCTGATCTTAATAGAGTACTTTGTAAATCCTATTCTGAAATTCATCTTCTAACATAGTTGACATAGTTTTAAAATCACGTCAAATATAAACACAGCCATAGAAAACTTTGGGAAAGTTAGTATATTTTATTGGGGAAGGTGGTATCAAGAAATATTAAAATCCTTGATCCTGTTCTCCATTTCGTCTTTTAATATAGTTGATCTTGCTTTAAAACTGCTTCAAAAGCGATTTTGCTTTTTTGTTGTTTTTGTTTTTTTTTAATTTATTTTTTTTTGTTCTTGATGTACTCCGCTTCTTTTTTATAGTGGGTAATAAATAAATAATTATTATTTTTAAATGTGAACACAGCCATAAAATATAATGGGGGGAGATACAGATTTTTATGGAAGGAGAGGGGTTGCCACTTAACAATTCCTACTTCTAGGTGCACATTTTTTTTTTTATTTTACGTTTTAGGATTATGTCCAAGGATTTATCAAAGCACATGGGGTATTTGGGATGTATCCCAAGTTTTTTCTCTTAAAAAATATTTGGTGTTTATGTAACTCAGCCCCAGTTTAATCCAGCCCCGTTCAACACAGCCCCAAATTTCAACCGTTGCTCAACTCAACTTCTATTTGAATCAGCTCCAATTAAACTCAACTCCCGATTAAACTACTGTATATAAATTTATACAGTATAATCAAACTCAGTAATTTTTGGCTACTACATTATTGGCACGTACAAACAGCTCCTCCCTTTTAATCAACCATCAATGGTCCTGTGTATACTACCTCAGGACGCGTGTTTTGGCGGGAACTTTTTCAAAATGGCTTCGAAATCAGCTCGAGACTTCGAAATCTACTTGTAATTTCCAAAAATTCCTAATAATAACATTACACTAGTAATTACCGATTTTTATATATGTATTGGAATAAATTAATTTAAAATTAGATTCTTTAAAAGTTAGTGTTACAAAGATGAAGCAAGTTTCACGTTCAAGAGAAATCTGAAAAAATCTTATGTCGATTATGTTTCTACTTGTTTAATGTTCTCCGGAGCGCGTGCATCTCGGTCCGGCTTTGTCTAATGGTTGAAATAGGGAATGATTGTACTGTCTAAATCCATATACAGTGGTTTAAACTAACCCCCGTTTAACACAATCCCATTTAATTCAGCCCCTATGAAACCCAGCCCCTGTTTAACTCAACCACATTTTACTTAACCCCTCTGCAATTCAATCCCATTTCAATACAACCCAAGGTTCGACTGAAAATTCATTCGAATTGGTTTAAGAATAAGTTTGAACTAGAGCTGATTAGAAGCTCAAAATTTGCTTCTCGCTTCACCCGCAGTTCCCTGTTTATATTGCAGTGCCCTAAACTTAAGGTCAAATCTGACGTTTCAATGATTCTACGGGGTTTAAGCTTTAAGTGAAATGAAGATTTTATGGTTTTAATGGGAAATGTTTTATCGGTAAATTTATCCAAGTTTCAATTAATTTGCTAGCTGGATGACCAACCAATGCACGCCTTTATGTGGCAGGGGAAATAAAACTCGAATTCTGAGAACCTTAAACGGTCACCCATCTTAACGCCCCTGCAATAGTCCTGCCACCCTATAGAGCTAAAAAAAAAAGTAACGACTAGTTTTAAGCTCTTTTTAGAAATTCTGAAAATCCACTTCGCAATCCATTTCACTCTTGAGATGGAACTAATATATATCTGACAGTAACGAATCAACTTTGTATTCGAATAAGTTTTTTCCACGCATAGGCAGTATTTCCAAAACTTTTTTTCTTTTCCACTTTCAAGGGGATTGGGAGAGGAAATAATCAAAAGCGGTTTTAACACCCGATCAATGGAGCTTATTGTTTCAATCCTTTATGCTCCAGATATGACAGCAAAATTACATTTTTGTGCCATATGACATTTTATGATGGCTTTGTCATGACGAAATTATAAAAGGCACGTAAATGTGAAGCATTAACTTTCAAATGACCTCTTAAATTGTTCTCCATAATGTCCTAGCGCCTGGTTGCGGATGAAGAAATGAAAAAGAAAAAAAGAGACATCAGCGTTTCGAGCTGTTTTTCAAATTTCCCGTAAACTTTTTTCACAATAAACTTGTAAAGTTAAGTTCTTACGAGAAAGTTTTTTAAATCCATTTTTAAACTTTGTTTATGATGGGTCGTGGTTTGCTTTGTACTATGTTGCTGCTACTTCTGTAACCATGAAATTGAAGTGTGTTGGGGCTCTGTGCATGAAACTTTTTCTCTCTTGTGTTACAAATTCAAATAATCAAGACAAAAGGATAAATTATTGTTTTATTTAAAAATGGGGAGGGGATTATTATTACATTAAAGCAGCATAAAAGAAAATCAATTCCAACAGTGATAAAATCACTTAAAATAAACCATTCAATGAACAAAGACATTTAATTCGAGTCAACTTTTCTCTCTTTCGACAAAATAGGCTGGGTTATATTTTCTAGTTATATTTTTGATTTAAGGAGGATTGAGTTAAATGGGATTAGGTTAAACAGGGGTGGAGTTGCATGGGTTTGAGTTGAATGGGGCTAAATTGAATTGGGGTTGAGCTAAACAAAAAATGATTTAAACGGGGTTGATTTAAACGTGGGTTAAGTCAAACGGAGGTTGAGTAATAAGGGGATTCAGTTAAACGAGGTTGAGTTGAACTAGGGTTAAATGGGTTGAGTTGAAAGGTGTTGAACTAAATGAGGGCTCTGTTGCATGGGAAATGAAATAATCATTCAGTAAGATATTGTTTTTAATTCGTTCTGATTAGATGACCTCTCTTTCTTATATAGATTTCTCTCTATATAGTTCTCTTATTGTATTCTTTTTCTCTGCACAATCCAAATGGAATTCTTACCTCGAAGTGTCGTCTCACAGTGCCTCTACTGATATGTCTTTCACCAAGAGCAGTGAGTGTCCTTACTGCAAGGTCAGGTGTATCCATTGCAGAGATGACCTCATTAACGGATGCCAAAACGCGGCCACCATGGTAGAGGAGCCGCTCACTGTTGGCCAGCTCAGAAGCTGGAATGTTACGGAATTCAACGAACAGATTCTTGTACTCTGGTTTTGCAGCAAAAACACTATAAAAAGATGCTTGATTAGTTGTTGTTGAGAAAATGCGATTCCTAGGCTTCAATGAGAAGTAAGGATTACAATGATTAAGACAATCAATCTAATGGCGGCAATAACTAAAAAAAACTCTCTGTATATTCAAAACGCCCAATTCCATTTTCCTAAGAAATCAAGAAACAAAAATATTTGGCTAAAGTGGCATTCACATGTATATCTAGCAAGACTTCCATGTCTAGACACAGGTCCATCCATTTCAAAATAGGAAGAATTAGAAAATAAAGACAAAACAGTGAGGTTTCAGGTAACTAAAGTCCCGGCACCCTCTTGTTTTTACGAGTCTGTGGCATGCATATTTAATTTTGGATGATATCAAAACAAATTTTTATCAAATATCGTAGAAAAATAGACATGTGTAATGATAAAAGTTTGGTTGTGATTTGCTTGATCAATTTTGGCTTTTAAATTAATTTCTATACATAAAAATATTTTATAGAGCATAGGACAATTCAGTTGATGTTGTAATAGGAACCAAAGTAACCTAAACACTTAAGGGACTTTTTTTAAGATTACCCACAGATTATTTTTTCTAGTAAACAATTAAATAATATAACATTGATGAGCTAAAACATCCCGTTAAAAAAGGAAATAAGTAAAAGTTACCTAAGGAAAACGTTACGTCCAAAAGATGGCAAGTCGGTAACAACAGACCATGTTCGTGTGATAGTTGCTTTGTCACTACAAAGGAGCCCACGAATTTCGGCAGCAGAAGCGACTAAAAATTAGATATTTAGATTATATATATATATATATATATATATATATATATATATATATATATATATATATATATATATATATATATATATATATATATATATATATATATATATATATATATATATATATATATATATATATATATATATATATATATATATATATATATATATATATGTATATATATATATATATGTATATATATATATATATACTATATATATATATGTATATATATATGTATACAAATAAATTGCTTACGCATAATTTGGTTGTATTGACACATTCTCAAATGCTTTCTTACCAGTTATTTAATTTTCTATATATATATATATATATATATATATATATATATATATATATATATATATATATATATATATATATATATATATATATATATTTATTTTTTTTTTTGGGGGGGGGAGAGTATTTTAGGGAATAATACCGAAAAAAAAACAAATAATCGATTGAATATATTTTTCTATTTTCTGAGAATATCGTGACCATGTTGAAGCCTTAGGACAAGGAATAACCACCCCTTTCAAAAGGACATCCTAAATATTTAGACTAGCCTTGGAGTGCTTCTTTTTATATCGTCCTTTTTTCGTTCATTGAGATTAGTCATTTCTATGCGTCTCCCTTTTTTTCTCTCTCTCTCTCTCTCTATCTCTCTCTCTATCTCTCTCTCTATCTCCCCCCTCTCTCTCTCTCTCTCTTCCCCTCCCTCTCCCTTTTTTTCTCTCTCTCCCTCTTTCTCCCTCTCTCTCTTTCTGTATTAACAAAAATTGGGTATTTTGTACCCAGAAAAGAGAGACAAGATCAGTGAGAAGAGATTTGGGGAGGGGAGCGAAGAAGAAATGAGGAAGAAAGAGCAAGAACATTTTTCCTTATGTTATTTCCTTATGCTATAAAACAAGGTTTCTTTAAGAGATAGACACAAAGTTCCCAAGAAAATAGCAAGGGGCTTAATTCAACGTACGAGAAACTTGTGGGGAAGTTTATTGTCTACAATAGGAAATAGAGAGGAGAGGTGGTGCTAAACAAAGTAACACTAAAGGGTGACTGAGAATAAAAAAGAAAAATTAGGTCCTAATTTAGGATCATTAGAAAACATTACAGCCAAGCTGTAATGGCGTCAAGCTATTGTATAGTCAAAGATTAGATAAGCTATCCGCGAAATAGAAATTAATCAACAAAAATAGTTTAAAATATGTCCACAAATAAAACAAAAAACTAGCAAAGACACTATTCTTAAGGGAATTACTTTTGAGGCACAGGTTTTTTGTTTAGAGAAAACAGGTTTTTTGTTTACAGATATAAGAACAAGGGAAGTCAGTTATTTAAAATACTATTCTCCATGGCTTGTCTTGAACACAATTGTCCAACCCGATCAATTGCTTGAAAGATGAGATTCCTAGACCGTACTAACATCATCAGGTAAAGAAAGCGCAAAGAATTACTCGAGGGAGTGTGACTTAAGACATTTGAATTTATTTGTGAGCCTTTATTTGTGAGCTATTTAAGCGGCAATTATCACTACTGGCTCGGTGGAGAAAGTTGTGAATATAAATCCCTTTTCCCATTTCAGATCAAGTACGACTTTTAAACAGCTTTGAAGAGTTAAATTAATTACCAGGGCAGGGGATCGTTCCTCTAGATTTTTTGTCCCCTCCCTTAAATTTTGAAAACATTTCTGTTTTTTTCTTTTTTTGTATTTTCGTTGAAAAATGCGTTTTTCTCTGCATTGGAAACATAAACAGTAAAATTGACCACCTTGATCTTGAAAAAAAATTTCCCATCTCCCTACATTTTCGTGAATTTACACTACTAAATCAGAGAAAATCGACTGAACAAAGAGTTTTTCATAAGAAATTCTTCCATTGCACTTGACTTTTAATCGGAGCGTAAATTTTTGTAGTTGGTATTCAGGATAATCGAATCGTCAACAAATTATATATATTAAATATTTTGCAACGCAAGCTTTTAATCAGAGTTTAAAACAAAAAAAGTACCAAGTAATGTACCGTGTGGAGTACCATTGAAAATAGGGAGTTGGTTGAGAAAGAAAATAAGAAAAAGAGTAATGAAATATAAGGTCACTTACTGGCAGCAAGGCCTAAGAGTAAAAATGCGTAGTTCTTCATCCTGTACTGAGACGCTGCTCTCTACAGGCGTTCTGAAGATTCCAGAAAAAAAAATCTGTTTATATACCCATTGCTCTTATCATAGCCGGCAGCAATAACGAGTTTCCAGAGAGAAAAAAAATTATAAATGTCGTTGTTGCATGACCACTCATTGGATTTTTGGCCTGTAATCAAATTGACACACGACTTGAACGTGCTCTAAAAGTTAAGCATTTATAACACAAAAAATTGTCTATTGATTGGGTTGGGAGACATTTAATCTTCTTCTTTCTTTTAAAACCAACCCCAAAATATTATCATTTAAATAATTAGAATATTTATATTTAAAATATTTAGTGCTAATAAAAATATTAATATTTAAATTATTAATCGTTTAAATTTAAATAAAAGTGAAAATATTAACCGTGAGCCCTCATATTTTTTTCTTCAGTGCGAAAGTGTTGTTTATTTTATTTAATTATTTGAGATTGTTAAAAACCAAAAGTTGAAGTTGCTGTAACTAGTTATAAATTTACCTTACTTTATCAATTTAAGTAGCTTTTCCTCCTCCCTTTTTCTGTCTCAAATAGTTGAATATGGGGTTTAATAATTTGCTAAGCCCATTAAGTGATCAGCTGTTGGGGATTTTAGAGGGTCACGAACCCCTATCGATTGTGGCAGCGCTGCAGCAGAAACACTCCTACTTACACCATACTGTACACACTGAACAAGCCATACTGTGCTACTTTTTTACTTATATCAGACATACTCTGCTCCCTGAAAAATTAATTGAAAGTATTGACATACCGATTTATAATAAACTTCAGACAACGTGTATTTAGGTAAGCTTCTTGCACTATTTTTTTCATGATAGATTTCTTGAAAATTTTTGAATCTGGCAAAACTGTTACTTAGGTCTACCTTGCTATTGCTATCATTGTTTTAGATGCATGGTATTTGTATACCTGCCCATGCGTTGCAGTTTCTTTCTAACATTTTTTGTACATTTCTGTTTTACCTTACCAGGACAAAATTACAAATACTGTAGATGAGTTTTGGTACTGAGATTAATATTACCAAAAAATACTCTGATTTATCAACAAAGCTTTTGTAACACATGTTATAAGAAAAATGTCTTCCAATAATCCACCTTCCACCTACCAAGTCAATAAGTGCTTTATCACCCGAGTCTCTAAACATGCATTTTTATTTGGGATAATCAGTTCGACTTCTCAGATGCTCATTTAGCTAATAATATAAAAATATAGGGCCAAAGTGTTGTAATTTATTGACGAAACTTACTTCGCCAATGCATTAATTAGCATTCTTTTCTTCCCTAATAAATGCCTTTTTAAACGATCCTTGTCTTTCCCATTAAAACTGTGGCAATCCACTTTTTATATAAAAAAAGCTCAAACTTTCTATTTGATGCAAAAAAAAAAAATCGTCGATTTTTTCTTTTGATATTTTTTCTACACAAAAATATATACGTTCTTGAGGTTTTCTGAAATGAATGAAAATAGTTTACAGATTAATATCTTTGAAATTCAGAATTTTGTCCAAATGTTGGCACCATAGTATCAAATCAAAAGCCAGATATAATCGATATTTCAGAGCTTAAGGTCAGATCAATTTTTTTACGGCCAAGCCCAATTTTTAAGATTTTGGCTGTTGTAATATATTACCCAGTAATATGCGGTAAAAAAAACGGTATATTGCGTAACATTGATTTTACCAGAGATTGAAAAAGTTGAAAAGTTTTTAACCCATTGTATGATGCATTATCGTGTGTTATATTATCTGGAACAACTTCCTGCGTGAGTTCGTCGGAGTCACCGTATTAAAAATATTGTTAAAGATTCTCTTGCCTTTGATTACCTTTTTCTCTTTCTTCATTTCTTTTTCTTCCTCTATAGTGTTGAATTTACATTTTATTTTTCTTTCTTCGTTTTTTAGTATGCTATTATTAATTTTTTTTTGTCAGACAGTTGGTAGTTTTAATTTTTCTGTTCCCTGGTGTTTAACAGAGCTTAAACCTTAAGCTATGGTAAACAGCAGGGAACGTTTAAGCCTTGCGTTTACTTGTTGTTGTTTTTGTGAAATAAATTTAAAAATTGAAATTGAATTTCAAAACAAACATTTTTTTTGGGGGGGGGAATTTTCAATACGGAGGATCAACTTCGATATTTATTGTGCCATAACATAACAATCTGTGTGGGGAGGAAAATAAGATATAATATCTTTTGGAAAATGATCTC
Source organism: Artemia sp. Qi Xiang Cuo (assembly GCF_049724085.1). Lineage (NCBI taxonomy): Eukaryota > Metazoa > Arthropoda > Branchiopoda > Anostraca > Artemiidae > Artemia > Artemia sp. Qi Xiang Cuo. Next base: position 84,625,565 of record NC_142795.1, on the reverse strand, counting down.
TAAATATATTTAGTGCCAAATAAGATAGGAAAAATTTGATGGAAGCAGCCAATAGAGTTTCCCTAGTTTGAAAAAGTCGGTGGTAAGTTTTACACAAGTCTAAGCTTTAAAGAAAGACAAAAAAACACCATTCAGTCATTGCAGCCGAGTTTCGGGTCTTGACAGGGGCGCCAATATGGGGGGGGCAGAGGGAGGCTCCACTTCCCCTGGCTTAATGATGCTGCCTTATATTTTATATTTTTGTGCCAATTATATTTTTGTGCCAATTATATTTTTGTGCCAATTATATTTATATTTTTGTGCTATTAGAAGTGCCAATTAGACCAGCTAAGCCACCCCTAAAACTCAGGTTATGAGCGCCAATGGTTCTCGACCATTTACTATGTAAAACATGTTTTACTATTTCGAAAAAATTTACTATCTATATAATTTCGGAGACCACACTGCCTTTCCATGACGATAAATAAAAGTTAAAATAGGGATAAAATCCTTTTAATAGACAGTGTTTCACAAACAGTGTTAGAAATTCACAAAAAATACCAGATATTTCATATCAATTGTTCTTTCATTGAACGCTAATGAACCGGGTCCAAGAAGGTCAAGAACGCTAGATTCTGCCTTTGCTTTGAAAAGAATTAGAGAATTAAACAATGTGTAGTTTTATTTTATTTCGTATATAAACTTTTGTGTTTCATTGTCTTAGTATAGTTTTACTACTGATGACGGTCACTGTATATGTGACCGAAATATCTGGTATTTTTGTGAATTTCTAATATTATTTGTGAAACACTGTCTATTAAAGTATGATATTTCTATTTGAACTTTTATTTACTATATATAAGATATATCTAGAAAATTTACAATTGAGAGGTTTACAAAATCTGTCTTAAGATCTATTTGGGGATTTAAATCCTTAGGGGGGGAAGAGTGGACTTTACTGAAGAAAATACAAATGAATGTGCATTGTCAGTTTAATATACATATACTGATATTTAGTAATCAAAACTTTAATATTATTTGATTTATTAAAGTTATAAAAGTGAAAACATTTATATATTTTTCAGTAAAGAGCAAATTATGTTCTGGCCTTACGAAGGTATAGGGGTTTTGAGCCCAACTTATGTTAATTTCTGCACGTTTTGAGTTTGACTCAGTTATTTATTGTAATTTCTGTTCGTTTTGGGTTTCATTTATTTATCGATGCTGATTTGTGGTAGTTTCACGCTTGGTAGATTATTTGATTTTACTTTTGCTGATTCTTTGTTTAATGGAGTTCTTTACTTTCCTTTGAAAAACTTATTTTGTGGAAAAAGTCTTTTTAATTAATCTTTAACAGTAACCATCTCAAAGTGTCTCTAACAGATTAAGTATCTCAAAGGTTTACTGTTTCCATATTCACAGGACTATATCTTGAAATCTACTATGTAAAACACGTTTTATTTTCCATAAATGTTATCTCTAACTCTAACTTCAAAGAAACAATTTAAAATCGTGAAAACGTAAAATACTTTTCGGTAATTTTATCTTTAAATGCCTAAAAGTGGTATTTAAAATAATAAAAAAAAGATTGGATAATGCCCCCTCTTTTATTTACCCTCTTTTAATTAACCATTCACATAGACAGCCATTAGTTCGAGTCAACTAATAAAATGGGAAGCTAAGAAACAGACTTAATTTTAGAATCAGAGTCCCATCTCGAATCCAAACATAACATTCATTTCTACTGCAATTTACTTTCCCGCCATATCCTCCCGAATGGTCCACCCCTTCCCTATATAAGGACTGAATTTTAAATACGTCACTCCATTCTTCAAACTGATTTAACGGTTTATCAAAACGACGGAATATTCATTGCATATATAAACTCAGGGTATATATTTGACCATTTGGCGGGGTTGTTGGTAAATTAAATTCGTGACAAAAACGAATATTAAAATTGGTTTCAAGATGAAATCCTGATTCTAAGGATAGGTCTATTTCTTAGCTATCTCAGTAAACAGCGAATAAAAACTGTCTACCCAATTTATACCTCTATGTCAATTACGTTCAATGTTTGTTTCAATTGTCCTTTTTCAAGAAATTGTGCTTTTTCAGCATTTGTTTTAATTGTGCTTTTCTACTATGCCACCAGCAAAGTTTTCAGTTTTTCAGTTTTCCGGAAGCATGCAAAACCAATTATTTAGGTCAACTTTCCTGTAAAAAGTCATTACATAATTTTTTTCCAAATAGTTTTTTATTTAAAAAAAAAAAACACAGGTGGATTTTATCAAACGCTGCTGGTGTATGATCGAGATTAATTCGCCCGAAGTGTCTTTTGAAAATAAATTTCTTAACAGTTGCGCAAACATACTGGTAATCTGTGTTGCAACTTAAAATCTTAGATTAGTCGGTCTGTTCATTCAATCACCAATTATATAATACAAGTTGAATACATATGTTACCGTGAATGTCCAAAATTGGTGAACGTCGACATTCTTCGGTGAATGTCCAAAATACCTTTTTCTCCTTGGATTTAATCAGCGTTGCCAGTCAGCTTTTGAGTTTTATGCAAGGTTTGATGGTGACAGGTTAGGTTAAGTTAGGTTTTAACATATTTCTGAGACTTATAATCTAACTCAATCTATTCTAACCTAACTTTTAACATCAAAGCTTGCATTAGACTGAAAAAGTTGATTCGCAAAGCTAATTGAATCTAAGCAGAGAAAAAGGAATTTGGACATTCACCATTGAATGTCGACATTAACGTTGAACTCGGACATTCACAGTAACACATACACAGAACACTATAAGAGGGCTAATTTTTTTTTTTGGGGGGAGGACAACTTGTTTTAAAAACAAAAAATAGTCATAATTTAGAAGTAGATCAGGTAATTGTGGAGTAGATCTAAAAATTGATGAGATGCTCGGAGACGAGGGCCAGGGCCAAACCTTGTTTGATAGCCTGCTTTTAGTTTACCATATTTTGAGTTTACCATAGTTTACCATATTTTTTAGTTTACCATATTTTACCATATATGGTATTAGTTTACCATATTTAAAAACCACCTTTAAAAATACTTGAAATATGAAATTTACTGTCTATTCTATAATAATTCCAACATTATATTATATAATATAATTATTATTATATTATATATTATATATAATAATTACTATACATTATAATATAATATATTATATTATATGATATTTCCAACAGCGTCTATTGTCTCAATAGTATGAATTTCATGATTTGGATAAGTAACTGTGCATAAAATAATTTTCTGTCCTAGAATGATGAGAACCTGGGAGACGAGGGCCAAGGCTAAACCTTATGTGATAGCCTGATTTATATCACGGTTGACTGACATCTACAGTAAAAAGAAAGGAAGTCTTGAGGTAACTTGAATTCAGATCCGTATTATTCCGAATTTAGGCCTAGTTAGGCCAAGCTCTAGTCCTTTATTTGCGTACGGGTTAACTCAAAACGTCGAAATAGCGGCTTGAATTGATTCTTACATCATATACATTAATTGTGAATTATTTACTTTTACATTAACCTGAACATCAGTACATTAGAAATTTGGCTTTTAGCGGGAATTCTGAACTGATTTTTTTTTTTTTTTTTTTTTACCTGGGAAAAAGCTTGGACCTAAAGTAGTTGGCATCTTTGTGTCAAATTAAAGAATTTTGTATGACTGTATCTAAAATTTGACTTGGCGTTAGCAGTTAAATTGTATAATGAGTTAGAATGAGATTTTTAAGCTTTTCTGGGCTACGTAACACTTTGAAAATATTGTCGAAGGCCAGCGTGGATCCTTTACCAAATGTGGATCAAAGTATCTTCCACAGTAGAGCGGAGGTGTTTTTTCTTTGTTACGATAATTCAAAATAATTTTTGCTTATTTACCTCGTCCGTATCCATGACTTTTGTTCGGTGGGGGGGGGTATTTATTCATGGGAGAGCTACAAAAAACCTCACTAAACGTAAAAAAATTATTTACGTGAGTTTTTGTTACTCTTGTACGAGTTGGACAAAAATTTTGGTGGGTGGCGGGAGGGGAGGTTAAAATCAGATAACTCCCCTTTCTTGGATGCTACCCTGCCTATTACTTTGAAGTACATTGACAAACTTATAATGTATAATAAAACAATCTTGCTCACCCTTCTGAATAGTTGAATTGTGAATGAACTCAAAGTAAAAAAAATAATCAAAATGAATTATAGCGAATTATAATCATTATTAATTACTTAAATAAATTTTAATGGCCGAATTATATGATTTCACTGAATTATAAACGTGACATGTCCAGCAATTTTAAAGAAATCCTTTCAAAACTTTCTTGAACTCCACAAGGTACGGTCTCTTTAGGTGGGAATCCCCTCTATATTAAGCAGATGTAAAACCATCAATCATATTTCATTGACTGATGGTTAATAGTTCCAAAGGTATCCTAGCAAAAACGAGGAGCTTGCACCCCTTCTTACGGTAACTTGAAAAATTGGCCGAACTTTAATGGTATATTCTAGGCCGTATCCAGGGGTAAGGGGTATTAAACCCCCTCCCCCCGAAATGTTTGTCCGACACGTAAAAACATAACAAAAATGAATACAAACAAATTTGTGATGCATTTTATAGTCTAAGCTATATCTTGATCCCTTTTTTCTTTTTCCTGTAGGTTTCAGTCAATCTTGCCGTAAATCAGGCTAGCATACAGTGCTCTCCCATGGTCCCCGTTACGCAAAATCTCATCATTTTTCAAGATTTCCTCATATTTGCCGGTAGTGTTCATATTACATGCAAGTTTTTGTTTTTGTTGGAGCAACAAATTAACCTCTCCCCCGAAATGAGAGTCCCTTATAATATTCTTTATGCAGCCTTACTGCTTTAATTGCTACTTGAATGAACTGATCAACTAATCTATCATGCAAAGTGACAGTAGCAGTTCTAGCACCAAAATCTTTTAAATATTGTAGGAGTATTTGATTATAGCAATCTTTATTTTTTGTATTTTTTGAAATAAATTAGTTATTTGTTGCCACATTTGAAAAGGCTTACCTCTCTCTCACTCTATATGTGCCTATATCTTTCTTTATCCTTCTGTCTCTTCCTCTACATCTTACTTTACAAGCAAAAAAAAAATGTTGTTACATACCAAAAAAGAGGAATATATTCTTCCCTATAAAAACTGTAAGAAAACTAGTGTTCAGACAATAGGCTCGACTTTCTATTCTGTTTTGAATCCATTTAGAAAGGCAAAGCATACTTCTTCGATTTTTTCTAAATACGTTTTCATACGTTTTCATGGATTTTCATTGAAAGGATGAAACTCATTAAAGATTAACATTTTTGAAATTCAAAACTTTAAGCCAAGGTTTCATTATAGCATTAAATAGAAAAAAAAAACATAGCAAGTATAAATTATAGGAAGCGACGTCACATCAACGCTTTAACGACTGTCTCCCAGAATGAACAGTTTGGCTGCACGTATATTGTGCTGTGATGATAAAGAAAAAAAAAACAAGTTTTTGATGATAAAGAAAAAAAAACAAGTTTTTTTTAAACTAGAGTAAGGAGTGACACTAAAACTTAAAATAAACAGAAATTATTCCGCATATGAAAGGGCCAGTCCCCTCCTCAATACCTCACTCTTAGCGCTAAACTTTTACTCTTTGTCACAGCTCTACCTTTGGAACAATAAAAAATTTATCGTAAAGAGTGAGACATTGAGGAGAAGAGAGCCCCTTTCATACACGGAATAATTTCTGCTCGTTTTAAATTTTAATGTCGCTCCTCACTTTCAGTTAAAAAATATTTGTTTTTTATTTAATTTCTGAACGTTTTTCAACCAATGCAGGTTCGAATTTGGCTCATCGTACAAGAAAAATTAAAACAAAATTTGCATATTAATTTTGCCAGATTTATACCGTGTCTGAAGCGTTGCGCCCTTCTCAACCTTGCTCTTTACGCTAAACCTGTTATTACTTTCAAAAAAGCTTCCTATTCTAATTAAACGGCCCCCGTGTTTTAGTAGACGCTCAAAAAAAATTGGGACAAACAGTCAAACTTTAACGTAGAGAGCAAAGTATTGAGGAGAGGCAACCCTTCATATATAGAATAATTTATGTTCATTTTTCAAATAATGCCAGTAAATCTGGCTCACCGTTTAGGAAATATACTCCTCCCCCTCACGGAAAAACCCTCCGTGGAAAGTTCATCCAACGTAAAGTGCACCCCCCCACCCCCCAAATTTCCTCCAGGCAGTTCCGTCATCGTTGAAAATCCTCCTCCCTGTAAAATTGCTTGCGGACGAAATCGGTTTCTCGATCACTCCAGAAATGCTCCCTTCCGTGGAAATTATTTCCCGGAAATCAAAGCACGTGGAAAAAAGACCCTGGATAATTCCCCCGGAACATATCCACATGAAAGTTTTGGCAAAAAGCATGTAAGATAATCAAAAAGAATTTTGTATATGTTAGTAATTATGTCAAATACCCCAGTTTAACATTCCCCCTGGAATATTCACCCCCCCCCCCCCAGAAATCTCCCTACCCAAGGAAGATTTTTCCTATAAAAATCCACCTCAAGCACATCCCCTCCCCCCCAAAAAAGATTCTGTATACTTCCCAATAACAAATGCGTAAACAAAGCGTAATCCTATGCGTAAACAATGGGCGAATTTCATAACTTACAGGCCTCTCCCCTCGAACTGTGGGGGTCGTTTTACACCTAAAGACATAATTATTTGATCTTTCATCTATACTGAATTAAATGGATGATTAAAAATTTTTTATCAGATAATTTTGAGGAAACAATAGGCGTGGGAGGGGGACCAGTTGCCCACCAACCTGTTTGGTCACTTAAAAAGGGCACTAGAACTTTTAATTTCTGTTCGAATGCACCCTCTCCCGATCTTCTAGGACCATTATTTTGAATACAGTCATCCCTGGTGGAACAAAAAAAAAAAAAACAAAAAAACAAACACGCATCCGTGATTTGTCTTCTGGCAAAAATAGCAAAATTCCACATTTTTGCAGATAAAAGCTTGAAACTTCTACAGCAGGCATCTCTGGTACCCTAAATCTGATTATATGATTTTCATTAAGATTCATTTAAATTTAAGGGTTGTTTACCTCCTATTTCACAAATCAGACAAATTTGCATAGGCTCGCAACTTTTTATGTGTGAAACTAAATATGATGAATCTTATATATGTTTGGAATGAGCATAATAAGCTGATTCTTTTGATGTATCTGCTAATATTAAAATTCCGTTTTTTAGAGTTTTGGCTACTATTGAGCCGATTCGCTCCTTACTTACAGTTCGTTACCACGAAGTATTTGACGTGATATTTTAAAAAGGTGGTATGTTGTATGAGCTTTATCTATGAGCGGAATAATTGGAGTGTATTGATTTTTTTTTTTTTTACCTTTATAAAGGACGTTGTTTGTACAAGAAATGCTTTTTACGAATATAATTTATATGGAAATCAGCTTTGATATTAGTACCTCCATTGCCAACTATTTCTGCAGGGGAATGAAAAGGAATCTATACATTTTAGAAAAAAGATCATCTAAGCACATTGAGAACGAAATAAGATAGGAGAAAATGAAAAAAAGAGGAAAAAAGGATACAATTTATAGGAAAAGAATAATAATAAGATAGGAGAAGAAGGAGAAATAAGATTAAAGCAGCCAATAGAGCCTGCTGAGTTTGACAGAGTTGGCTGTAAGTTTTATTGAAGTCTAAGTTTTAGAAATTAAACTTCACCCATCACCTTCTAGTTACTTTTATAGATAGACTAGATAGAGATAGGCTATTTACAATATTCAAAATTTGTTTATTGTCTCTAACTTTCTTTAATGGTTTACTATCGTCTAAGATTTACTATTGGGTATTTACAACATATTTTCTCAGAAATTTGCAATAGCTCTAACTATTTCTTACTATCTGTAGGTCATTTAACTCGTTGTAAAGTCATGAAAAAATGAAACTACTTTTGAGTTCAAATTCTATTTTCATTTCAAATTCTAATTTCAAATTCTATGTTTTATGCCCATGGTGATAAAATACTGGAGTTAAAGACTAACCTAATTAACTTTTTGCTAAATTAGCAAAAAGTTAATTAGCAAAAATTTCTCTGACGAGTTTGGTGGGGGGGGGGTAAAGTCCATGGTAAATTTGCAGTGGGCCATATAATTTAGCTAGGATGAAAGTGAGAACATCATTTGATGCTTTTTTATGCTCTTTTATAATTCATATAAAATACCTTCGGGCCCCTTTAATGGCTCAAGATACAATTTGCGACAGAAAAGAAATAATTTCTCTAACGATTTTTTTTTTTTTTTTTTTTTCCAGTCCTGGGTGAGGATTGTGACAAAAAATAATACGAAATCCATTGTTTAATATTTTCTTTCTCTGAAGCATAAATTTTATCTTTGGAACAGATCCTCCCACATGGATTGCGACGCACAAGGATAAAGCAATTAAAACTAAGATAATTGGAAATTAGTATCCTTTAGGAAGAATCTTTTTCCTAATCCTTTCCCATCCTTTGAGAAAGGTTTCACCTTCCTCAATGCTAGAATCTCAAAAAACATTTAGGATCTGATTCGCCCCTTACCTAAAAAAATGGAAAGGGGAGATGGCTTCTTCTAATTTACAGTGATTTTCACTTGTTTTCACTTGTTTTCACTTGTTTTCACTTGTTTTCAGTTTTCAGTAAATCCTTACTTGCGATACAACAGCGTTGCTCTTCGATTAATATTTCGTTTCATTTTAATCCGAAAACAGTTTTTCTAATCCAATTCTTATTTTTATCATATTCCTGGCATCCACTTTAATGAAATACCGTTCTATTTATTCTGAGCGAGACACCTTGAGCACGGGGGTGTTTGGGTCCTGTCCTCCAAAATCTCAACTTTTACAGTACAAAATCTTTACATTGTTTTTTTTCATTTTGTTCCTATGTTTAGCATTTATTTCACCAATATCATCTAATTTTTCCTTCCTAATTTTTACCCTCTTCTGAAAAACAAACCCTGTGAAAAAAAAATCTCTGCAAAAAACCCCACCCTAAGATTGAAATTTAGCCATGCTTCTCAAACCTCCATTTAAAAAAGAGTTATAACCCTTCCAGCACGATACCAATACCTGGTGGATTGATTCAGGAAAAGGCAGAAAATGTTCCAGGAAAAGGCAGACCCGTCCCTAAACAAGTTGTTTTTGAGCCCAAGCTTTTCATTGGGATTCTTCAAAGAGTTTTTCGCACGGAGGACGGAATGAGTAGTGTGCCACACACACGACTTGCGTATCCCTAAATTCATGTCATTACCTAATGCTCAGTCTTTTGTTTTTAATTTCATTTTTCTTCTTTCACCTAACTTTACTAATTTCTTCTTTCTTTTCTAAAATATATTTCTAATTAGTGTTCTTCCTTCCCACTCTTTTAACATTATTGAAACAGGGGGTTCAATAATATTGATAATTCATCGATCCCCTAAATTTTCATACGATACAATCAATAGTTGCATGGCATCAGTCGAAAAAAAAAGATTTATATCAAAGACAGATACACCACGGAGGTATCTTATATGTTTGCTGAAATCCGAACCCTTGAACTTCGATTAAATTTCGTATCGATGTATTTCTAAACATTTTATAAACATATTCTAAACATTTTATAAACATATTCTATGTTTGTTGATATTTAAGGCCAACAAGCAGAATCTCCAGTCAATTGCTCCCCTTTCTCTAAGAAAAAAGTTGGATTTTCACTAAAGGCTAAAATATTCTTATATTTTGCTAGAAATAATTATTTTCTAAAAATTTTAAGCCCGTTTCTCAATAATCAAGACTTGCCTTAATTCATACCCCCTATTATTCCACTATTTCTAGAGACTACAGCAATACATAATTATGATGCAATGGGTCTATTTGCACTAAATATCGTATAAAACATGAAATAAATTAAATCCATAATAGTCGATCTAATCACAGAAATTCAGTTTAGGCCACTGGGTTCGTCAAGAAGGTGGCAATTGAGCGGCGAGCCTGAAATAAAAAATTCATAGTGAAAATGCAGTTATTATAATCGAGAGCATCTCCGTGGAAGTGAGTTAAGATTTGGATCTGAACAGAAAGGTTTGGAAGATGTTATCAGTATAACCGAAATAAAACACAGATAATTTATAAATTTAATCTCCACACATGGCAAGTTATTTCCTTGTTACTGGACTTTTTGTGATTTGTTTACTTGCATTTAACAAAATTTGAAAATGATATATGCAAGGGTTATAGGCCACTAGGGGCACCTTTTCACGAAAAGGAGGAGGGCAAGGACTTTTAATTTGTTGTTTTAGTGTAGATACAATGAAAATGTATTTGTCTAAATCAAGGGAGGGAGAATTTTTTCTCGATTTCTTCACGAAAATACCAGAAATTGTATTTTTCAAAATTTAGGGGTGTACAATTGTCCCGCCCCCATCCAATTTGCAGCCCTGAGACCAACCAAACATAATTTTAGGTCATAAAATGAATGAAGAGAAACATAATTTTAAAATGAACCAAACATAATTTTAGGTCATAAAATGAATGAAGAGAAACATAATTTTAAAATGAACCAAACATAATTTTAGGTCATAAAATGAATGAAGAGAAACATAATTTTAAAATGAACCAAACATAATTTTAGGTCATAAAATGAATGAAGAGAAACATAATTTTAAAATGAACCAAACATAATTTTAGGTCATAAAATGAATGAAGAGAAACATAATTTTAAAATGAACCAAACATAATTTTAGGTCATAAAATGAATGAAGAGGATCTAAATCCTCCCATAACTGTTCATTGAAATTGAAAGAATAATATTCAGCATTGCTATTATGCGCGTGATATCCCTATGAAGACTTGTGTATGTGGAAATATAAAGTTCTAACTTGACTTTTTAGTACTAGTGAAGAAAAGAAGGTTCCGATAATTGTAATAAAATATGAATATTAGCATAATACTAAGTTTTCTACTAAAAATGGATGGGATCTGGCTTCCACATAACCTCTTAGAGAAACCTCTTCTCTATTAGTATCGCCACTAAATACTCATCAGAGCAAGCCATCTGTGACCAGTAGACCAGTAAATGCTCCTCCTCCATTAACATTACAACCCAAAGAATCCACCCCTGCACTTTTTAAGCAAATTTAGCCATTTATCAACATACCCTTTAAACGGCACATAAAAGTAATTAGCAAAATGGGTTTTGTAAATTTTCATAAGAAACTTACCCTTTGTCCTTGTTCAATGGTGGCAACCATCACATTGAAAGCTTTTTTCCAGGCAGATTCAGCCAATGGAGTAAATTCCTCACCAAGATTGGCTTTCATAAGTGGAACGAAGTGCTCTGCAAAGTCCTATTAAGAGGGTAATAATCAATTTTAGTAACTCTTAAACATAATAGACAAGGTATACGAAAAGGTCTAGGAACTTTTTTGGAAAATTTCAGGGTTTCAGTTGAATATAAAAAGGGTAAACAACTTTTGTCCCAAAAAAGATTTTCTATTTAATCTGTGCATTTTCTCATTGAATTAAGTATATGATGAATTATTCATACATATCAAGCATTATATAATTACATATTTTTTTTTAATATACAAGAATACATTTTGTATAAATTCAGCCAGTAAGGAGTGGCAAGTCTTGAGGCTTAAAAATAAGTTGAAAGTTATGGGAAACTTATAATACACTCGACATGAATATTTCCTGAGCAACTCTATATTTTCGGTCTGAGAGACATAGCAGTCCACGTCAGTCTTAAACATAAAACGAACAAGATCCTGAACATACACTGACAGATTCAGGTCGGTCACATACAGTGACCGACCCTCGGCCTTATCTTGAGTGTAGTTTAATTTCTTGTAGTTTGTCGAGTATATTAGATTTTTGAAATTGCAATTCTGATTTAAAAAAAAAAAATCTTAAAATTCCCTGTAACACACTCATTTAGATGCTCTCCTTCAATAATATTTTTTTCCAAATAAAGCAACTGCTTATGATTTAAATCATATTTCGAGCTAGGCTATGACAGGAGTCGAGTTTCACTTTGGCAACCAAATTTCGCGTGGCCCGATAAATACTTGTTCATGTCGGTGAAAACTGGGTCACCTCTGTTTTGGTTCAAAGTTTGAATATGTTTTTTTCCAACCAGCACAATATTAATTTTTTTTTAAATAAAAGGCTATTGTTGCTATTGATGCACGAGTACAAAAATTTTATATTTTTTTTCAAAGGAGTCTTTTTCTTCAAAATTCTCTATAAAAAACAGAGAATTTCGCTTTTCATTAAACGTTCTAGCCGGAATTTAAATAGAATCGTCAGTCGGTCGTATTTACTCGATAAAATTTAATGTCTTTAGCCAGAACTACAAACACCGCAAGCCAAGTGGGTGTAAGTTACAACATCAGCCAACGTAATCTGAATTAAAAGTTTGGAAATTTTTGTTTGATCTTACTCTCTAGTAACATATTCCTGTCGGAAAGAAATGTAATCCGTCTCGTTACCTACCACACCTAGGTGCTTCAAATAAATATGAATTTCATTGGTTTGCTTCAGCTTGCCTCATATTTTTCTTTTGACCAATAAATAAAGGCGGAATGAAACCTAAAAAGGTTGATTTCAACACTTCCTAGCGGAATAAATTAGCCCCGTGTTGAGGTTATATATACTTTAAGGGGCAAGGACACATGATTATGAAAAAAAAATCAAAGGAATATTATAATTTGCAGTTCAAGACAATTTTATTTCAAGTAAATAGGAACAAACTTAAGGCAAATCGATCCCAATTATAAGGTCCCAATTTATCTCAATTTATCCCAATTTAGGATCCCAATTTAGCTTGAAAATTCGTCTTTGCTCTTACCCTCCAGTGACATTAACGGCTAAGAAAACTATTTTATGATACGAAATCGAAGAAATACCATAATTTGTATTTTTAGACAATTTTATGTGAAGTAAATAGAAATATTGTATGACAAATTGAGCTCAATTAAAGGGCAAGCCAACGTAATCTCAGTTAGTAACTCGGAAAATTCGTCTTTGCTCTTACCCTTCAGTGACACTAAGGGGTAAGGAACCAAGATTAGAATATGAAGTGAGGAAATACCTTAATTTGCGTCTCAAGACAATTTTATTTGAGGTGAAAAGACAACTGAAAGGCAAATCGAAGAGAAAGGTAGGAAATTGTAGTTAGTGAGGAAATTCTATTTAATAGTAATTCTAGGGAGCAGTATGATTTTAGCGTGAAACTTCTTCATTGATACTCTGGGTTTTGTAACATTTAAACAGCTTTACTTCGGAGTTGATTTCGAGTCTTAAGAAGGGGGACATATCTCTTGTGAAGATAAAATGAAGATATGTTAGGATAGTAAACGAGTTGGAATTTGAGAAAAGATAAAATGTTAGAAAAGGCATAACTTGAAGATAGAAGGCTCTAGAAAATAATGCTTATTTGCAACGAATATGGATGCCTATTTATGTATTATATATAAATAAATTAGAATTAATACATACATCGAAATGGACCTTGTTAACTTTACGAGGTACGTGATCTTTGCCAAGTTGATTAAGAGACTGTCCGAGTTCAATGGAATTCTGGAGGCTTCCGACCAGAGTATCAAGTTGAGCCATAACATTCCTGGCGTGAGTATTCAATTCTGGGGATCCTTCAAGGCCAGTGACTTCATATTCAGCAAGATTACTGAACAATGGCTGGTAACCATGATCAGTGAATAGCCTAAGAAAAGAAATATATTTAAAAAATTCATTATGTTTCAATATATTTGACATATTATGTATTTATTTTGATCTTTTTTAAATCGGTATTATATATTGTATGTTTTATATAATTAATATTGTATTTTATTATGTTTATATAATAATGTATATAAGATATTCTGTATTTCATAAATTTATATTTATGTGAAAATGATTTAGCTTTAAGCCATAGTAAGTAACAAAAGAAGCGTAGTAACTAGAAAAAGAAAAGGGACAACATGAACACCGAAACAATCAACTAGATGAAAGACAAGGGGTGATACTATGAAACGGCGTAATTTTTAAAATAGCTAACTCAAACAGCTCCTCATGTAGCAAGGCAACTTTTGCTGTCATATCTGGAGCATTAAAATTCTGATTTGTTTTATGTTCTTTTAGGGAAGGTGAAGGTAGGTAAGGTAAATCTTTATTAATACAACTAATAACGACAACTTCAGCTTTATTTCTTGACAATCACAAATAATTCAATAAAATAACGTGTTCGCACTGAAGAAAAACCTATGAGGGTTATATATATATATATATATATATATATATATATATATATATATATATATATATATATATATATATATATATGTCAACCTGACTTATCAAAAGCTGTACTTACTGTTTGAAAACAATTGCTCCTTTCCCCATTAAGTCAGGTTTGGCAAGAGCCCATGTTTTCTGAATAGCTTCAATATCAGCAGCAGAGAAAGCAATCTGTGGATTTACCTCCTTTAATCCAAGAAGACCTTGGTCAATTACACCGATGATACGGTCGAGTCCCTTTCTCCAGGCTGCGACAGCTTCTGGTTTCAATTGGGCCTTAAGCTCTCGCTGCATGACTGGGATAAGGGCTTCGGAGAAGGCCTAAAATAAAAGAAGCTTTAAAATGAAATAATCACCAAGTAGAAATGAAATAGAAGATTACATATTTTATTTTCAGTAGGAATCAGATAGAAAGAAGTGTGTCATTTTATTAGCCCATTTACTTTCTTGAGTTTGTAACCCATTCCTGGCAAATCTTCTTAAAACTAGACAGTCTTTTATTGCCAGGTTGTGGCTGTAATAGTGGTATCCTATCATATTTTAAAACAGAACTTAGAAGAATTACACAACGATATCCCAGGTGATTATGAACTTTAGACCCATGATTATGGTTTGAGGCCCAAATAAACACTTGAAAGACCTTATTGGCCTTCTTGTCACAATCTGACAATGATGCAATTAATACAAAGTTCATTCATTTTAAAATTGCTTAAAATAAGTACCGTCTGTACACCTTCTCTACTTCTAACACTTAAGACAAGTGACACCTTTCAACCCTTAGCCCCCTTCCCTTCAATTCTCTTCAAGCCTTTGAGCTTCTGAAAATACCTAAAATTGAAAAATATTTGAAATGATATAATGAGTGGTGTCACTTCTCTGAATTTAACATTTTTATTCATCAACTGTTTTAGTTTAACTCCAGATCACTGCCATCTAATGGTACAAATTCACAAAATGTAAGAGGGAGGTTTGCATCTATTTAAATTTACACAAAAAAAAACACAGTAACACTGGACAAA
Source organism: Artemia sp. Qi Xiang Cuo (assembly GCF_049724085.1). NCBI lineage: Eukaryota > Metazoa > Arthropoda > Branchiopoda > Anostraca > Artemiidae > Artemia > Artemia sp. Qi Xiang Cuo. The sequence continues at coordinate 84,610,205 of NC_142795.1, read as the reverse complement.
TGTACCTAAAACAGGGGGCAGCGGCAGCCAGCACCAATATTTTTAAGTGAGAAAAAAATTGCCAATTCCCTTAATAGAAATATAAGCACGTCACAGAACAAACACAAAAAAGATCCCAATATTAAGGTGCTTTTCCCGCTATAATAACTAAAGCTGATTCCTACCTGGAAATGACGACGTTCAACATTTCTAGCAATATGATCTGCACCAACGTTCTTCAAGTAGGCTAAAAGGGTCTTGGGTTTGCCCAAGTTTCGGATAACGTAGTCAAATGCCCTCATAACCTTAATTATGTGTTCACCAAAGGCAGGGTTATTGTCCAACTCAGTAAGTGGAGTATCTCCGAAGCCAACACGGGTGAAGAGGATCTGATATTCCGGGTGCTTTGTAAATATCCTGAAATTAATTTTCTGAATAAATCGACGGTATAGAAGATATGGAAATGGTTAATACGTGAGGGCCTGACTTTTAAGACATTTTTTCGGGTGAGTGTGGCTTAATAAGCAAATTTGTCCTTCTTTGGCTTGAGCATTCTTTAGGTTCTCTCAAACGATATTTGGAGATTCCCACTGCCCTCACTGTGTAAGATTGTTCAACAAATTCACATTCTTAGGGCTGGTAGAAATCAATCGCCTCAAGTTTGCACCCAACCTCGAAGGATAACTTATCCAAATATAAATTTGATTATTGCCAACCTACAGCTTGGACATTATGAGATAATGCTACTTGCTTTTCTAAGAATTCTTGTTTTATTTCAAATATATCTAAAATTGGATTTTTAGATATTAGTTTAAAAGGTTCTGAACAACCCAAGAACTAAATGAATAATTGAGAACCTGTTTTAACCAAATTTGACTCACTTTCTGAGAAATTTGAAAAACTTAAAGACTTTCAAGGGCATTTACTCGCCATTTGCCCCAAATATGCCTTGCAATAGTTTTAAATTTTAGCTGAAATTGAAGTCTTAAAAAACAGAAACAGAGCCCATTGTAAAAATTTTGTAACTCAAAATGTGTCCGTTCTTGTTAATGGCTTAAAATTTCACACCGGGGAACCAACCTAGTTTTAAAAAGGCAGGGCTTCCTCGCTAGATGGGGGAATTTTTCACTAGATTGGGCAACCAATCTAGTTGTAAAAAGGAGGGGCTTCCTCTTTAACCTGCACTTAAGAAATAACTTGACTGGCTCCTGATTATAAGTCACAGACTTAAACTAATGCATTTAGAGCGCACTTTTTACCACAGCGCTATTGGAAAGCAATCACTCATTCCTCTTTGTATCACCAGTAAACTGATAGTGACAAAACTATTTTGAATTTTTGGCATAGCAGATGATAAAGGACGCTGCAAAGAATACTTACAAATAACAAAATATAAATGCTTACAAATACATGTTATTCTTACAAAAATTAATGAAAAATATTTTGTTTTATATAATTATTGAAATATGGGATTTTCTGCCTAAGGCTAATGTCTTATTATTTGAGCATCAAATAGGATAAGGAGTTTTGCTTTAAGATAATGAAAATATATGAAAATAATTGATTTTAAAAATATTTAATACAACTAATGCCTGGATTATAATCGAATTTTCCGCTATAAATTTAATGGTACTACTTTATAAGATAATACCTAATAACCAAAGTAAAGAATATAATAATATATTCCATCTAAAAAAATAAATCTTATTCAGCAAGAAACTAAAAATTTATAAGTCTAATATCGTTTATATAAGAATATTCTTGCACAAGGAGAATCGATCATAATTGACGATAGAGTCCATTTATTTTATATTCAATAAGTATTTTATAATTATAATTTATAATTTAATTATAAATTATATTTATAAATTTTAATTATAAATTTTAATTATAAATTAAATTAAAAATGTAATTATATTTTATAATTTATTTTATAAGAATTTAGATAATTCTTGTTGTTTTTGCTTTGTTTAGCATCTTAAACAAATATTTCATAAACATTTTCTGGTTAGGAATGAAGTTGTCTTAGATTTCTATTTTTCTTGTTGGCCGGTATTCCTTTTTTCATTTGAACCACGTTTATAATTATTATGTTTTTTATATTTTGTCATGTGCTTATTATTTATTTAAGTTATGTTTATTATTATTTTTATTCTCTATATAAACCTTTGAGTGTTGCACCCCATATGTGAAATTTTACAAGGATGTTTTCATGTAGCCAAAGTCTCTTAAACTAACGCAAGGTTCTTGAGTCTATGAAAAGTTACATTTTTCAATGTCTATCTCTTTTTGAATAGAAAAAAAATGATTGCAAGCTTTTTATTTTCCTGTTTCTATTTCTTGCCTAGATTATTTATTGAAAACTACTTACACTCCAAAAATTTTTCTTCCAAGGCCTAGAAGATCTGGTTTCAAGAGCTCCCAAGATCTTTGTACCAGTACTTTCTCTGCATCGGTGATGCCAGTAACGGGATCCTGCTTGTAGCTCTGTTGAAGTCCTTCTTCAATATATTCTACGATGACATCATAAGCTCTGTGCCATGATTTGGAAGCAAAGTTGGAGAATCGTTGGCCCAGGTCGTTCTCAAGCAGACGGACAAGAACTTCTCCAAAACTCTGGAAATAGAACATTATTCGTAAGGTAATACAAATGATTGTCACGTAAGAGAATGATTTACCAGATATGTAGAGCTATTGGTTTGAAATAAAAACTATTAATATTATTATTGCCTGACTTGTATGTTATTACCTGATTTTAGTAGCTCTGGAATGTAACATTAACTTAGAAACACCTAGGCTACCGGTGAATATAAATAATCTTTGCATTAAGCTGTTTAAAGTCCCTTGGCTGTAGAATTATTTATTCTAAATAGTGACAACTATTAGTATTACAATTCAAAACACAATTTAAATTAAGTTAAAATTGAATTTAAAATACAGTTGTAATTAAAGTCAAATTCAAAATAAAAAGTGAGATATGGAAGTTTCTTTTGTTAATGAAGAAAAGATATAGCTATAAACAGACAATAATGAATGTTTGAACACCCGGAGCCTACTAAAATTTAGAGCCTTTCTTCAAAATGCTTCAAAAGGCTTTCTTTCTTTTCTTCAAAAAAGCAGGAAAACATGTCAAAAATAAATTTATCCTATACTCAAGTTTTAAACTTTAAACATCATTTACTCAAGTTTATCCGTTGGTGGTTTAAATGCACTGGTAACAAAATTATCTTGTAAATTAGGAGCTATGCTAATTAGCCAGACTCAAAATCAAGGTCTCTTGGAAAAGGCTCAAGGCCTTCTTAGAGATTAATTCTCTTGTAAAAGTTAACCAGGAGACGGATGACAGATGTTCCGACCATCAAGAAAAATAGCATTGAGTTAGAAATAGTCCTAAAATCCTTCAGATAGAAAACATGTACAGGCTTTGAGGTCTCAAGGCTCTGGAACAGGTATAAGTATTGACTGTAACTGTCTTAATTGAAAGAAGTTATCAACTCTTGCAATCATTTTGTTCTTATACGATGAAAAGGCTGGTACAAATTCTTCCGAGATTGGTCTTCCCTTGGAGAAAATTTGAAAATTAAATGTCAAAATATTTGCTGTAAGAATTTCTATTAAGCGGACTATCAGTTCCAAATATATATATATATATATATATATATATATATATATATATATATATATATATATATATATATATATATATATATATATATATATATATATATATATATATATATATATATATATATATATATATATATATATATATATATATATATATATATATATATATATATATATATATATATATATATATATGTATATTTCAATAGCAAATCGGACAAAAACTAACATTTCAAAATTTATATTATCTTATAGATCTTGATAGAATGTATCCATATAATGGACGTCCAATTATAAGTTGATAGTTACCTTGAACATGGGTTTGTTCACTCCTAAAACAATGTGATCTTCGCCCAGCTGCCTAGCAAGGAGAGCAAGGTTTGCCGGTTCGTCAAGGGTTTGGATGAGTTCATCAAGCTTAGTAGTTACAGAGATGGCGTGCTTACCAACAGCCGGAATATCCTCCAGTTTATCAAGAGGAACATCACTGAATTTGGGGAAGACGGCTTGATAGGCTGGGAAAGTCTCGAAAAGGCTGAAAAAGAATATATAAAACTTATCTATATTTTTAAACTCTGGAGAATCGTTATCTCTTGAAGATGTGGACTATTTATTCAGCCAGTACTTATTTAGCAAAAATTTAATTTTTTACCTCAGAAATTTAATTCATATAAATAATTATTTCATTGACAGGTCTGTTGATTTGTCATCACAGAACTTAGGAAAAACAGCTTGATAAGCTGGAGATGCCTCAGCAAGGCAAGGCTAGATTTGTGCCTTTGAGTATTTATCTTATGTATTTTATGAATTTTCTCTCTTAAGATATTATTGGCATTTTGTAAATAAAATGCTATGGATTATTACACTCTTGTCAAATTTTCAATGATACGGGTCGTTCAATGATATAGGTCGTTATAAAAATAAATGGTTTCATCAATTATAATAATTCTTGGTAGCCTAATTATACCAAAATTGGATGCCTGATATTATCGACATCAACACCGACATTTTGACGATTGACCGGTTAGACAGTTTATAAGGTAAAAACGTATACTAACTCTGTCCTGTGGTAGCGCAGTGTCATTGGGCCTCATTTGGTACTACAGGACCCAGAGTTCCATCTCAGCTGCCACAATTCGCCGAAGGGCTTATAATTTGATCATGGTTTTGATATTATACAAAATTGTCGGCGTAACAGTCAAAACAAGAAGAAGAAGAAGAAAAAGAAGAAATATGCTCTATTTTTCAATTTTATGTGCTTACCTTTTGAAAATACGCATGCCAACACCCATGAGATCGGGCTTAACCAAATTCCAAGTCTGTTTAACAACTTCAACTTCTCTAACAGAAAGACCTGCAAGAAATTTCTTTTTAGAAATTAGAATAGGAATATTTTATTACTATATATACTACCTATTCTCCTATTACTGCAGTTATACCTTACTATTACAGGTATTAAAGCCTATCACAGCGATACGCCACTTAGAACTGACTCACTAACTATAACACCTGCTTTCCTCCTCCCCCTTTAAAGCATCGTCTTTGGCCTCCTCAAAAGAACGGTCAAAGATATGACGTCATGTTTATGATCTCAGCACATGGGACGTCGATTTTTCCTTTTGCCCACTCACAGAATATTTAACAGAACTATCCTACAAATGGAGTATTCCATTTTTCAGTAGAGTAAAAGTGAGCCTCGGAGCAATAGCACAATCACTAATTGAGAGCAGTAATATTTTTACAGGAAGTAAGGAAAGGGTTCTACAAACCTTTTCAATAGCTTTTTCAGAGCATATGAGGTTCAAAAGAAGGGAGGATTTATCTCTTTTCCCTTTCAAAATTTTTCACAGAATATGAGATCTGAAACTCAGCCAAAGAAAAGTTATTTTTCTAATGAGATGCAGAAAAGTTCCTTCTTAATTAAAATACAAAAACATAAAAGGAGGGGTAAATAAATCAAAAGAAATAAATAAAGAATGAGTGAAAAAATAGAGGCACTTCAAAATAATATTATTCATTATTTGGACTTGAGTTTTAACAACAGGTTATAATTTTCTTTTAATACGTTTTTCCAAGACACAAATAGAAGAGACACTTTACCTCAAAATGGCAGAAAACTTTTACGGAAGCTGGCTGGAATGATTTCTCAGTTTATTTATTGTACATTTCATAAGTGAAAAATATCATTTGTTAAAAGCAATTTGAACTCACCAGTTATAGGGTCAACTCTTTCGAGCTGTAGAAGGCCTTCTTCAATGATAGCAACCATCAACTTGAATCCCTTAGTCAATGATTCACGACCCAGGACAGTTAATAGGTTAGGTACAATGTCTTCGGCAACTGAGAAAAAGGCAGTGGCGAAGTTGTCAAAATGAGCGCGAGTCATGCCAAGACGAGTGTGGAAAATACCAAGGTCCTTAAAAGTAAAAAAAATTGTAATGTATGAAAAATAATGCAAGATGAATATGGGGAGTCTCTTATTATTATTCTTTGGTGTAGGCATTGACAAAAACAAGGATTCATTCCCAATCTCAGGAGATATATGCAAGATAAATAGTGTGAATTTCATTATTTTCCTCAACACTGTAACAGAAAGAAAGAGAGGTTATGAGGAGGGAGGAAGGAGGTGACAAAAGTGGAGGGAGAAGGATATAGACAGAGAGAGTAGCGCTGAAGACAAAAGAGTAAGAAACTCCAGAGAGAAAGATTCTTTTCACGTTTGGTAGCAACAGGCATGCATGAGAATGGGTTGAAGACATCTTATTGTGGATTAATTGTGTTTTATCAGGGGCTTGACGCGTCCCTAGATGAGTAGCATAGGACCATTGAATAGAAAGGAGCCCAACTAGCTTAAGGGTTTTGATTTGCTTAAGGGAATTAAGGGTTTTGATTTAGAACAACGATATTTCATTAATCCGTAAGCGTGTTCACACTGCCATCTAGAAGGGCAGAGTAGATTATTTATAATATCCAATTGGTTGGTGGGAAAACAGTCCAATTAAGTCTATAAGAAGACAAACTAAGAGGAATCTCCTTTGCCCCGTCAATTTTCAGCTGGATTGATGCTTTAGCTTTAGATCCAACTGACTATAGTAACCAAAATTTTATAGTAGTGGTTTGGTTAATATATTGACTTATAAATCAAAGTGACTAAATTCTATGCGCTGTTAGGGTGAAGAAATGGAACAACCCCCCCCCCAAGTAAAAAGAAGTAATTATTTTTCTTAATAGGCAAATGAAAAGTATTCTTCTTTAGATCTTGATAAAAATGAAGCCCTTGGTAGCACATGCCTCCAACTGCAGGACACCTCCTCGCAACGCCCACGATGTTAATGTATATAATTATCATTTGATTTAGACCTTTTCTACTGAGCTCTAGAACATCTTAGCAAGACATTAGCTACCCGATACAAGAGCAATTAATAGCCATAATGACCACCCAAAAAAACAAACCTACGGAGTAAAAAGTTTTCAATACTTGAAAACAATAGTTATGAAAAAAAAAATCTTTACTAGCTCCCTTCCCTACCCATTTCCGCCCAAAAACTCCAAAATCTCGTTTTCACAACTGTTAACATATATGAAATAAACCAGGTTTGAAAGCAGACATCAATTGCTTTTTTTTGCATCACAAATAATCGGCATAATTTAGGTTTGGAAGGGTAAAATAAGACTAATTTAAGATAAATTAAGGGTAAAATAAGTATAATTTTACGGGCTGTTTCTTAGTAAAAATAATCAAAAAATTAAATAAAAAGAACGGACTAAAAAATGTTAATCTAAATATATATTGAACAGGGAAATAGTAAATATTTAACATAATTAAGCCTTACCTTGAGTTGACGAAGAAGGAGAGCGTTATTATCAAGACTAGTGATGACGATATCGAAAGCTGAAAGCACTCTGTGAAGATGGGCTCTAAAGGGGGCGTTTTCACTGATATTGTCAACATTTCCAAATCGTCCAGTGAACAAAAGTTTATACTCTGGGTGATCAACGAAAAGTCTAAAAAAGCAAATTGATCATAGTTATTATGATGATTTTTAAAATAAATCACTGTTATCTTTTGGCGTTTTACTGACAAAACGCCAAATGAATCAGCCAATTAAAAACTGCATTTTACTATGCCGTCTTGAAAAATGGCTCCCTCAAATTTTATTGGTTGACTAACTTTCCGTCATGACCAAAAAAGCACCACGCTGTAACAGGGTTTAAGCTATGAATAGGTGAATTGGTCATTGGAAAGAAAACACCACTTAAAAATAGTTTTCAAAAATAAAAGAAACAGCAAATTTTTTAGGCCTTGGCTAATAACAATATTAGCTAATTTGACAGTCAATTGTAGAAAGTGCAGGGCAACTTACTTTTTACCAGCCGGATATCTTTTCATCAGCACTATCTTATTCGCGTTTTTTTTTACCATCAGCTTTTGACAAATAATCATTATTTTCTTCTTTTTTTGGGGGGGGGGGAGAGGGATCGGTAAGCCACTAAATATTTCGCATCTAATCTTCTAAATTGCTTCAAAATATATTTTTTTAAGTTTCTAACACCACTCCTTCTCCAACTCCAGAACAGTGACTTCTAGTTTACTAAAAAACCTTAACAGGGCTCAAGCAAGTGCATAGTTGAATCGGTCGTTGGAACAAAAATAAAATTTTAAAATGATTTTATAAATAAAAAGAAGCTGCCAATTTCGAGCACTTTTAAAAATCTATATTAGCCTATTTAACGGTCAATTGGAGGAAATGTTGGACAATTCACCAGTTATATTAACCGCCGGGCGGTTATCTGTTCACCAGCAATATCGTCTTTCTATCATTAGCTATCGACGAATTATTGTCAGATATTGGCATTTTTGGGGGGTTCTTGGTCGTTTTCGGTGCGTATTTCAACACCTTTGGTTTCTAAATTGTTAGAGAAGATTTTTTCAGGTTCCCAATACCACTCCTTCTCCCCTCCATAGCAGTGACGCCTAGTTTACTCGAAGAATTGCCCCAAGGGCAAAAGTTTAAAGTATAGATCTAGAGCAAAAATTAGACTTTAGGAAAGTGTATCAGGGTTCACACTTTTTGGGTATAATAATAATAATAATAATAATATTTATTTTTAACTCACATCATATACAAAAATCATTATTGTGGAGTATAACAAAAAAAGGAGATAATACACTACATACATGAGTACATAAAACTTAAAAACTTCACAAGAGCAGAGTAACCAAAAAAAAGAAAAATATTCAAGATACAAAACACACACAAAAAAAATTAAACTATTTATAACAAATACACGGACCAAGACATGATACAGCGGACCAGGACTTTTAATGGAGCATCATTTAAAAATTTAGAACTTCAAATTTGAAATGTTTGAATATTATCTGTTCATGAATATAACGAATTTAAATTACTATTGCAAAAAAAAACTCAAACAACAAAAAAAAAGAACAGAAACTACAGCAAACGAGTAAGGCCACTGTGGGCTGGCAGATACTTATATGTTGGTACTTATATTTGGATACTTATATTTGGACCTACTCTCCCTCTCCAACTTTTTTGGACCAACTTATATTTTGGTACTTATATTTGGATACTTATATTTGGACCTACTCTCCCTCTCTAAGAAATAAAACGTTAAGATAAAACATAGCTTAATCTAAACTTGGCAGCATTTAACATATTCATACCGAATCATTTATTTCTTCACCTTGGCAAATTTGTTCTTGGTTTTGGTTTTAGTTTTGTACATACCCACAGAACTGGCAAATGTCAAAAACTAAATTTAACCAATTAATAAAATTTACTTTGTTTGAAGGGATTGAGAGTATTCGTTTTTAATGTCATAAAACGGCTATGGGATAAACCATTTCTGAGATTCGCTTTTATTAGCTATTTTTTAAATCATTAAAGTTTATTTTTTCTTAGTTTTAAATATCTAAAAAGCTATTTCCTAGAATAACTTACTACCTAGTGAAAATATTCTTGTCAAAAAATGTATTATGAAGGTTTTAAAGATAAAAGAAAACGGCAAAATCTTTGAATTTGGGCTTTCAAGTATATTGTGTAGCTTATGTGGTGCTAAAAGGTTTATAACTAGGATATCCCTTAGTTGTTAACTTTAAAATTTTTATTTTCAAAATTTACTTAATAGAATGAAATCAAAGAAAATAAAAATGTCCTATAAAAGGTGGGTATCCAAAGATCGCAGTTAAGTTTTTTTTTATTTTTTAATGTTTTTTTTTGTGTATAACACATAGAAATACTGATTTTAGGTTTTATAAGACGATCCTGTAAGAAAACAAATCTATTCTTTCAAAATTGTAATCTAAAACAAAAATAAAATTTATTTCAGCTAGAAAAAAATGTATACTTATTTACCTCGTACTAAATTTGTAAAAAGAAAGAAAAAACATTATGCATAACCTTACCTGAGAGAAAATTTGCAGTTATATTATAAAGAAATAAAAACAGGTGTTACAACAAAACAAAGTGACCGTCATAAGCGGGAATTAAATAACATAATCACCTTGTGAACATTTTGACAGCAAGTTCTTCGAGTCCAGTGGCACGGAGGCTAGTCCATATATCCTGAATAGATTGTTTTTCCAATGCACTTAGGGCCTTTGAGTCGACTTGACCAAGTTGGAAGAGACCTTGTTCGATTACACCAGTGGCAAAGGTCAAAACTTTTTCTAAGCCACTTCTGCCAGTTTCACTCAATTCAGGCGAAATTTCAGCAATATAGAGCTCAACAAATTGCTGGAAAAAAGTGTTTCTATTTAGAATATTAACTTTTTTTCTATAGCAGGTTAGCAATTATTATATTTTAAATTTAGATGAGCTTTGGTTTTAATTCTTTTGTTTGAATAAACTAAGCATACAATTCATTCTATTCCTCAAAAGTCACGTTCATTTCACAGCTTTAGAACACTTTACTATGATTAAAATTATAAAAGAGTTCAAGAATCTTTTTATTATTTACGAAAATAAGATAAATGAGATACTTGAAGAATAAGGAATTAAAAAAGTTTTTCAAAATTTAAAACAACTGTTTTTTATCTAAAAAAAACAATAACTAATTGTTAACAAGAACTTTCTCATGAGACGAAATTGAACAAATATGTAATTTTTTTTTATTTTATCTCATTTCCCTACTGCTAATTCTCTGAAAATATTATCTATACGTTCTTTAATACTTTTTTTTAAGGAGGCGGTGTTTATGTCATTCAGAAGTATCTTTTTCTTAAGCTCCGTTCAGAAGTATACTTAGCTAGACATCAATTTCTAGCTGTCATGCTTATAAAAGAAGAAGCAAGCTATGATTGGTCAAAATTCGTTATGCCTAGGCATAGACGTCTTCTTAAGCAAGTATATGAATTGACTTTAGAGGCAACATTCTTTGTATTTTTTTTTTCTGTTTACTTAATTTTCTCTTTCTAGATTATTAACCAACACGGTACCTGATCATTAAAAGTGCTTACAAGCTAGCATGGTACTCATATGCAGGGTTGCCACCACGGTCAGTTCTTGAAGTGCTACAAATTGCCCAAATTTAAGTGCTACACAGCGATTTTCGGTGCTACAGTTAAAAAAATTTACTATAATGGTAAAATAACAATTATGTGCAATATATGGCAACCCTGAGCACATGCGACAATGCTACACATAACAAAATAGTGCTAAAATAGCACTTTCCTGCTACAGCTAGCAACCCTGCTCGTATGACGGTACTCCAAGACACACAAATTATTATCCTTATACTTAGCAAATCTGAATCATAATAAGAGACGGCAAGCAGATATATGTAGAAAGTTCTAAAAAAGAACTCACATCGAATTGCTTCCTAGAGAGACCACGTTTGATATGTTCTCTTCCAAGTTTCTTTAACAAGTAGACAAATGAGACATTGTCATCAATGACCTTGCCCACGGAGCTAAAACGGTTCATGACCAATGAAATATGGTAGTCAAAAGCATCGGTAGATGGCAACTCTTCGACGGAATATTGCTCAAATTTCTTGAATAGGTTTTTGTACTCTGGGTGGGAAGTGAACAACCTAGATAAAACAAGGACGATTACCACTCGGACTTCATTAACAGGATGACTCTAGAAGGATTACATTAGTCTCCCTACCACTCAAATTTGAAACATAAATGCATCAAGACAATATTCTTAAAGGGCTTTTCGCCAGGCTCCATAAGGGTAGCTGAAGTGGTGCCCCTTCATTGATATTCACGTGTTATTTGCTTAAGTTGATCATATTAGTAATACTTTCACCTGTATATTCAGTCCAAATTCTAAAACTGAACGAATTCTCAAATATAATGACTATTAGATAAGGATTTGGAAATTTATCTATTAATAATAGCTCTAGAAAAACTCTGAAAAATGAATAAAAGCATACTGAAACTGCTTTAACCCTCAATAACAATCAAGCGCTGCCAATAATATGATCTTTAGTCTAGTCTCTCAACGACTATTGTTTCCAATATTAGTAAACAAAAATGAATGGGCAATATGGGCAATTTATGGGCAATAATAATGACCAGAGTAGGGGCTGAAACTGCTTTAACCTTCAATAACTACCAAGCACTGGCAATAATATGATCTTTAGTTTAGTGTCTCAACAAAGATTGTTTGCAATGTTTATAAGCAAAAATGTATGGGCAATAATAATGAGCAGAGTAGGGGCTGAAACTGCTTTAACCCTCAATAGCTACCAAGAACTGGCAATAATATGATCTTTAGTCTTGTGTCTCAACAAAGATTGTTTGGAATATTTATAAACAAAAATGTATGGGCAATAATAATGAGCAGAGTAGGGGCTGAAACTGCTTTAACCCTCAATAACTACCAAGAACTGGCAATAATATGATCTTTAATCTAGTGTTTCAACAAAGATTGTTTGCAATATTTATAAGCAAAAATGTATGGGCAATATGGGCAATAATAATGATCAGAGTAGGGGCTGAAACTGCTTTAACCCTCAATAACTACGAAGCACTCGCAATAATATGATCTTTAGTCTAGTCTCTCAGCAAAGATTATTTGCAATATTAATAAACAAAAATGTATGGGCAATGTATGGGCAATAATAATGAGCAGAGTAGGGGTGTTCCAGAAGGATTTGCTAATTTTACACTCTTTTTATGGTTAAAGTCACGTTTGTGACAATTCACCCCTACCTCATCTGATAGTCTCGTATATAGTCCTAGGCTATATACAAAACTAACCAAAAAATTTGAAATGGTACCATTAGATTCCTTATTTTGCTCCTTTTCAACGTACTAATCATTACTCCGAAAACGCCAACCCCTCCCCTTTGGTCGACCCATATATAGCCATATAATATATTTGTTTCTTGTTGTTCCAATTCTTTGTTCCGTTGTGAACCGGTTATGCTATATAGACTCGAAGATATTCAGTTTACTCTGAGTGATCGTGTTGAATACTGAATAAAAAAATACTATTTTAAATAAGTTAGAAATATAAAGATTAATGTAAAGAAACATGATAATCTAATCAATATAAATGTGGTTCATATTATAGAGTAAGAATTTATTCTTTTATTGTTTTTCTTTTAGTTTGATAGTTAACTTTAAAAAAGTTTAAAGTTTAACTTTAGTAGGCCAAAGGGGGACAGAATCATCCCCTGCATTTTAAATTACTATAAATGACAGGTATGCTGCAGTTTTGGGACAGACAAAGTCGTCAAAAACTAGCTGGTGCTTCCAATTTTTCTTTTTAAAACTTGCGCTAATGCCAACTCATATAAATGTCCCATGCTCTTTTGGTTTAATGTCAGAACAAGCCAAAGATACTTACTTGGCGAAAACACGCTTGCCAATTTCAACGTTGCGCGGGGCAATAGCAGCAAAAGCCTGACGAAGAGCAACAACCTCTTTACCATAAAGACCAGTAACTGGATCAGCCTCTTCGGATGACGCAACCTACAAATTAATTTATGTTAGCTGTTTTTTAAGGTGTAAACCACCCTAGCCGAATGGATGGCATGCTGGACTTGCAATCCCTTTCCTTCGGGACGGGGATTCGAGCCCTGGCGTCACCAATCCTTTGGCTTGAGGTGAGGGTCAGTGGGTTGACTCTGCAACTGCCATAGGTCTGGGGAGATTCCCACGTAATATCTGAATTTCAAATGACAAGTAAGGCGGTAAAACGTCCGATCCTGGGGCAAGCACAAAAACATGTAAGTGTTTTGTCCTTAGATAAAAAAAAACTACGGCGGGGGGGAGGGCATATGACGAATTCACTTTTAACGTTTTGCAGTTTCTATCCCAATGTCTAAAATATTTGATATTATCTTAATATTTTCGATCATGATATTTTAATTGTAAACAAATATTCCAATAATCTACTAGAAATCTAATTCTAAGCTCAATAAGGGTGTTTGAAGCCATCATTAAGAAAAATTGTAAACATTTTGATTTCCTGCTTTCAGTTTTTTTGTCGAGACTTCCGATCTTTTTAAATTGGTCTTTGATAACTCTGGGTAGGGGTCTCACTAAAATTATTTGGTGTCAGAAAGCAAGAAATAGAGTTCCATAAGAATATCAGTCCATTTGGATCTTCATATAATATATGTATTGTTTCTAATATATAGTCTCTGTATAGCAATAATCAATTATATTCTGGCTACTAGTTTCAATACATTTCAGAAAACAGGGTGTTTGTCAGGTTTTTAAACTTATTTGGCTTATAAATAGGGTTACGGTACTGTCGTTATTTTTTTGATACCTCCTAGATTGTAGAAAAGTTTTGTCAGTTCTTCTTATTTGTATAATGACATAGTCAGTTTATTTTTTTATGTTTTACCTTTGGGGGAGGGAATTCTAATATAAACCTTACCACTAATAAATGTATCTAAGACCTTTTTTTTCTCTTTCACAAGGTAGTTTTAGAAGTTTTAATATCTTTGAAATATACTAGTACATGGTTTCATCCTTTTCTCGATTTAAAGATCGACACTTTTTTAAGTCTGATCAGCAGCACTTAGCCTTTTCTTGGTATTGTAGGTATTTTGGTATTATAGGTATTTTGGTATTATAGGTATTTTGGTATTATAGGTATTTTTTCAGCTGTAAAAGTTTCATTTGTTGTAATAAATTTTCTCTCTTTTTTATAGTAAGTACAATATAATTATAGGTTCACCTAGATATTCTCTATGAAGTTAAGTTTTGGATATTGGGTCGTTCATTTATCAATCATTGTTTGCTATCACTAATCGTTATATCATTCCTTGTTGGTAACTTTAGGTGTTGTCTAACTTTTGATTTTGTTCACTTTTTTGGCGTTGCATCTGGTTGGTGTTAACTTTCGGTTTTTTTTTAATTAAGTTTACTTTCGAGCTTGGACTTTAAATTTACTTTTAATCTAAAAATTTGTACCTATATCTTCTCATCACTAGATCGATACAAAGCTATAATGTTATTTTTAATTGCACTGCAAGCCTTATAAGACGGCAAGTCAATTTCGATTTCTATTAATTTTATTGCCACACACTTGTTTCATTGCTTTATTATTATTCCTTATTGATCATTACTGTATCATTCACTGTTGCATCGTTCATTGTTATGAATGCTGCAGTTTTGGCTGTTTTATTGCTTTTAAATTTTTCACATTTTGGGTATTATATTTGGGGGACTGCCAATTTTGGGTATTGAGATTAAGTTTACTCTTTTTGACAAAGAATTTTGTGCCAATCTTTTCACGTTCCCAAATAATGATAAAAAGCGTCATTTTACTCATAATGACCCACCACACAACTCCTGAGAGACTGAAAGCCAGTTTTTTGTATTATTTTTAGTGGCACCTATTTATTTTTACAGAAACAAAGAATATTAAGAAAGTCAGAGTTCCCCCTATCAATATTTTTGTAATTAGAATCAATCGATGTGATAAACAAAAGAGATAAACATAAATTATAGGAATTAGTAAAAAAATTTGAATAGTAATGACAGTGATTTAAATATTTTAATTTTAGGTAACTACTCGAATGAAACAGGAAGCAAAAGAGAGAAAAAAGACTTTCGCCCTACCTTAAGACCTTGTGCAATAACACCAATGGAAACATCGAAGAATTTTTTCCATGCTTCCACTCCAGCAGCATCAAGACCTTGAGATTCTTGGAGGTAGGGAATCAGGATTGCTTCGAAGCTTCTGCAAATAAATACATATTGCCTAATTTCTTTTTTATTATAACAGGGACAAATTACAATGCTATTGCATGGATATTTTTAAGGGTTGGGAGGACTGAGCCTGTTAAAAAGCATAATTATTAAGACTCATTATTACGACAAAGAAACAAAATTTCAAATAGGGCTATTACAAGGCTGTCTTTTGCGATAAGATACGAGGAGGTCGCAATGGTTGAAAAGCTGTCAAAATAGAAAATAAACTGAATTTCCTATCTAACAAATTCTCCTTAACAAAAACATACATTTCGGAGAGTTTATGGAATGTTGTGTAGTATCCTAAGGGTCCATGGACACCATCTTTCCTTTTTCTCTTCAAATATTTAGCTAGAATAGCAAGAAAAATTGAACACTATTGAAATTAAAGTTTTATCAGAAAGTATAAATAGTGTACGAGTTCAAGATTTATGATTTTGACTGAATATCTAAAAATAGAGACTTTCATAGTATAACTATGGTTCTAAAATACTACTAATTAAACTAGGTGCATATATTTACTTATATTATTAGTTGAGCTATTATTAAGTTATTGTACTATTAATATATATATATTATTATTATTATAATATATTTAAATAGTTATTCTTATTATTTGTGATAATTGCTTACACTATACATTTATTATGTAATTATTACACATATTATTTAATTTTTATATTACATAAGAAATAACCATAATATAATTATTATAATACTTTAAACTATGGATATAATTAAACTTAATATTATTCTTACCTGAAGTGTTCAGTTCCTGCTTTACGCTGAATGTGAGCATCACCAAGATTGCGAAGAGCATACACAAAGTAAGAAGTGTCGTCAAGATTCTGAAGAAGTGTGTCGAATCCGCTAAGAACGTTGGCCATATGAGAGATGAAGCGCTCGTCTTCACGGAGGTTCACGAGAGGAACATCAGCGAAACCTTTGTTGACAAACAATGATTGGTATTCTGGGTGGACGTTGAACATCCTCATGAAAAGCTCCTGGCCGAGGAAGCGGAGATCTGTACGGGCAACGGACCATGAAGCCTTGATGGCTTCCTTTTGACGGCCAGTAAGGTGTGTAACTGGGTCCACAATGTTAGCCTTGAAAATCATAAATAAACTTCGATTTTCTTCTTAGAAATCAAAAAAGATAATTTTAAGCTTCAAAGCTATTCAAGTTCGAAACGGTACTTATGCATTTTGCGGGCACCGGTATATACTGTATGTGGAATATCAAACGGGAAACGCAACCGTCAACCGACAAAACCCGTCAAACGGCTACATGTAAGACCTAAATTGATTGCAAAGCGTTGTTTCTCATGGATTTTACAATTTTTAAACGATTGTTTTGTTTGTTTTTTGTTTTTTTTTGGGGGGGGGGGGGTTTAGGGGGGGTACCTAGGTTAGGTTACGTATTTAATATATGCTATGCTTTACCCCCCCCCACACACACACACACACCCCCCCCATCCCACCCCACCTACTTAATGTGCAAATATATAGCCCAAATTTATTATTATAAACCTATTATATATTCATCCTATTTTATTTCATTAGCATTAACCAAACTTGACAGCTTTTGTGGTGCCCGCATAATGCATAAGTACCGTCGAAACTTTTTATTAGAAGAAAATGGTTATGCTTTTAATAATGTGTTCTATCCGATGCCGGTCAAGGAAATAAAGCCAAAATTCAGATTCTGTTTGAAGAAAACCTACTAAAAACTCACTGTATTAATAAGCCCCGTCAGTTTATGGCATCATTTATCCAAGGGTAGCTACTCCTCAAGGGAGAAAGCCTTGCAATAAACACGTCTGAGGGTTATCCTCACAACTTCCAGGTCAAAACAAAAAGAAGCTTAAATAATAAGGAGATCTAAATTATCAGTCTCATCTGCTTATTATGAGCATATAAGGTTAAAATTGAAGAAATTACTCATTTTAAGATTAATTTGATTTCAAATAATTAATTTTTTTAAATTCAGCCAAAATTACATTGTCCACTGAAGAAAAAAACATACGTTAAAATCAATTTCAACGATATGCCAATTTAAACAATTTTGCAAAAATACTCTTCTGACAAATTACGATTTTGTTTATTGTCATTACTAGGGTTAAAATTGAAGGTTTAGATGTCTAAATGAAAAAATTATAATTACTTTGGTTCTAATTAAAATAGGGTCTTCGGTACCTTGGTTGGTGCTCTTTGGGATCTAAAATTGGGGTATTAATTTGCAAATTTTAGGACCCAAAGACATTCAAAGTCGAGACAGCAGCTTCCTAATCCCGATACCTGTACCGATACCCAATAGCTTCGAATTTTGGTTCTGGCATTTTTATGCGTAGTTCCGATCAATAGCAGGAACTCACAAGAATAGAGGAGGGGAGGGGAGCAAACCTTTTCTGATATTTTTTTTTATGAAGACACAACAGAAGTGTTTTTCAAAATCTAGGATGTTTTTTTCATTTTTGTGCTAAATGAAGGTAGAAATAAGGCCGTACCCAGGATTTTTTTTTCGGAGGGGGTTTTACTCAAAAAAAAGTTTTGGGGGCGGTGGGATTACACAAAAAATCCTCAAAAACGCATACAAAATGTGTTTATATCCATTTTTGTTACGTTTTTAAGAGTCAGACAAAAATTTCGGGGCGGGGGAGGGGTTCAAACCCCCTTACCACCCCCACCCCCACCCCCCCCTCCGGATAGAAATGAAAGGTATTTCTCAAATCTTGCGTACGGTTGCAAGTTCTCTCTAATGGATGATGTAATTATGCGAGAGGGTAGCACAAGGGAAGATTTTCCCTGCAATTGTCCTTGATTAGAGTAACCACGGGCATTTTGAATAAGACATAAATGCTTCATTCTTATAACCTTACATTTTGGCCCTTAGGAGTGGGGGTTGAGATACTTTATCAAGGAAAATTTATTCCCTGTTTTTCTTCATTAAAATCATTGAATAATCTTTTTCAGGTCAAACGAGTTGCTACAAACACTGATCTCAACGGTACCCATTGAAGGTATAATCATGCCATTTAAGATCACTTTATTGATTTCTCTTACCACCAGAATAACCTATCAGTATCCCCGATTTTAAAGAGTTTCAGCTTCTTATGCACCAACATTAGCAATCAAACTGCCCCAAATTTAGATCTATACGTTCTTAGGTTTAAATTGTGTGTTTTTTCATGAGAGGTCTGTCATATAAGAGACTGTAACACATTATCTTAAAAACTGGAGAAAAATTGATGATTGATCAAATTTTTCCAACAGAAATTTATCCAATAGAGACGACAGTGTACAGCCATATAAATCCTCAGATGAATTCATTTACAGGATTTTATATATATATATATGCAAACAAAAAAAAACCTTAAAATAAGAACAAAAACTGACATTTTTGATTTCTTTTCATTTTTAATATTTTTTCTTCAATCCCACTCTGCGACACTTGTCTTACTTATATTTCAAATTTATCATTCATGTTCAGGCCATTCACAACATAACTAGCTCTAAAAATAAAGTACCATCAATCCTTATTTCTTTCCAATAGGTAATTTTTTTTTTAAGGATAGAAAGGGTCTATTAAAGTTCTTACCTGTCGAAGACCTTCGTTCAAGAAGTTGATGATGACTTCAAAGACATGATTGAAAGATTTGACGGTGAATTCATCCACACTTTCTCCAAGAGTTTCCTGGAGGTACTCAACGAAAACAACTTGGTAGTTCTCGAAATGACTCCTGTCAGTGCCACGGTTGATATGGTCCAAACCCAGTTCTTTCAATAAAGAAAACTGGGTTAGTTTTTTTCTTTCTTTAAGTTTAAACAGAATAAATAAGCTTATTCAGTTTATTTGAGAGATATCTCATGATTTCTCTCAAAATATATTCATTTTTCCAAGGAAGGGTCGCTGTGCCATGGTTGATGTGATCCAAATTCATTTTTTTAATTAAAGGAATAGGGCTTAGTTGTTCTTTTTCCTCTCTAAATTCAAACTGAATAAATTAGAATAAACTGGCCTAGGGCTGTTTGGTGCAGTGGTGAGTTGCACCAAAACAAATTTGGCCTCAGGATAAATTGGTCTCAGGCAGTTGTGAGTTATCTGTAATACTAGTAATAGTAGCACGTTGTTTTTATGTAGCAAAGTAGTTTTGATAGGTCTTTATGAAGAAATTCCTTTCTTAGGAAGTACAACTAGGCGTTTAGCATTGCACCAAAAACATTTATATACTTCATAATATCTGTGTATTTTCAGTAAAGCAGAAAAAAACATTCCACTATCGATCATGAATAACTGCTCAAATTTTGTATCATTTTTTATATTAAACGCAAATATGTCTTGTTACCAAATTTTCAAAACCTAATTCATTCAGAAGATATTACTCATCATATTTTCTAAGCAATAAAGGGTACAGTTGCAGCTGTTTGTAGTTGATACTTCTTGGTTGTTTCCAGCTTCCTGAAGCTTTAACTAACTTCCAACCCCAGTCATATATATCAAAGCATCAAATCTTTTTCATAGTATGCACGCTGCTTAGTTGCAGCTTCTAGAAGCTGAAGCTTTCTTAGAATAGAAGTAATAAATATTTAAGCTTCAAATAAGGATCACGGTATTTACATTGCTTAATTACAGCTTATCGAATTCACAGCTATTTTATAATTCAAGTCATTAATGTTTAAGTTTAAAATCGGTATCACAGTATGTACGGTGCTTGGTAGCAGCTTCTGGAAGTTGAACCTTCTGAAAGTTCCAGCTAATTTAGAGCTCAGGATATGAACGTTTAAGTTCCAAATTGATTTAAAGGCATGGACTCTGCTAACGTTAAACAAGATAAAAATAAATATTCACCTTTGATCATGTACACAAAGTCAGTTGGTCTGTTCAAGGCCAAAAGAGTTTGATCAAGGGCAGAAACCACACGCTGGGTGTGGGCAGCAAATTTGGGAGACTCTACAAGTTCAGCCAATTGCACACCTTCGAAGAAGCGGAACATCTGCTGATACTCTGGATGGGCAGCAAAGAGTCTAAAATTGTATTTCCTTAGTAAGTACGTAATAGAATGCGTAAATAATTTTTTTTCAAATAGTATTATTCTCCCCTATTCATTTAGTTGTCCACTAAATTAAGTTTTTTTGTGATAATTCCAAAATGCTTTAATATTTTCAATTCAATATTTTGATCCAAAAATCACAAAGTACTGATTGTTTTACCAGACTTAAAAGTTTCCTGCCAAGAGCGCCATATATTCCAACAATGAAATGGAAGAAACAATCAATTTGTAACAGGGTCTTGAAGGCAATCACCCTACCTTACTTTTGCTCATAATCTAAGCTGCTAAATTTTTTTGTTGGGAGGGGGTAAATATACTAATTCATACGTTTTGTCAAGATATAAGATAAGGTTTATTTCTGAAAAATAGCTATTATAAGTCCAGATGGGCCGTATTCACACTTAAAAGTCAATTAAACGGAGGGGGAAAAGTTAATATTGACGAGAAAAGAAAACGTCAAATACCAGAAAGTTAAAAACAATTAGAACTTGCAGGATTTACAAAGGAATTAGACCAAACAAAAACTCAACGACAATTTATTATTGTAACAAAAAAAAAAAAAAGTAAAAAACGACTATAAAAAGAAGTTAAAAATTTGTATGATGAAAATTAGGAAGCGATTGATAAAAGAAAGAGGTGGAGATTAGCGCAGTTAACATATCAACTGTCTCCAGGATAAAATTATTTCTATATCTATATGTGGGTAGGACCGTTCAAAAAAGGGGGCGACCGGAGCAAGCTTCCCTGGTGCTCTGTAGTGTGGGGCACCTCTGCTGGGGCATCTGTTTGTTTTTTTTTATTTATGTTTGAGTCGGGAGGGGGTTAATGTTGCCCTGGGTGCCACCAACCCTTGGAACGGTCCTGTATGAGGAAAATTATATTTTGGGAGAAAGGGGACTTTGTCTGAAGCAGAACAAGGGAGATAAGGTAGAAAAGGGGAGGGGACTAAGGAAAGGTGAATTTGCCAGGTTAATAGATTCTTGTTGCTCCTTGATACCCCTGTTACCCCTGTTGTTACGTTGACAACCTTGGAAGTAATCTCTCCTACCATTCTTTCACAAAGGTCATATTGATTAACACAAATCTAGATAGCTTAGACAAATTGAAGACTTTATAGTAATAAACAAAAAAAACATAAAAAAAGTTAGATAAAAAAGTAATAACTTTAAAGATTTACATTAATTCAAAAGGTACTAATAAGATCATTTATAGAAAAAATGGGAAGATCCACACACTAATTATCTATGAAGTACAATCGGAGCAACAAAAAGCTTCGGAAAGGAGTAGCACAAGAATTTTCATTTTTTGACTAGTTACTTACTTTCCAAAGGTAGCTTTTCCAACTTCTTGGAGATTTCCACGGACTTTGCCCCAGGTATTAAGGATAGCGTTCTTTTCAAGACCTGATAATCCAGTGATAGGGTCCACTCGTTCCAAGGACTTGAGACCGATTGATATATATTTCTCAATAGCATCAAACGCTTTGCTCCATGAGGCTTCTTGTGCTTGGTTCATACCATTTTCGTTGAGATATACCAAAAGGGTGGTACGGAAATTCTAACGAAAAATAAAAAAATTCTTGTAATTCCCAAATACTAAGGAAAGAATTAGGCTCAACGCACGGTCAAAACTTTAAGCTAGAATCAAATTATTCATTTTAATTTGTTCTAAGTATATTTTTGAACATTACTTTTTCATAAAAATGCATATTCATTCTTAATCACTGTTAATTATGCTAAAGAAAATTACTTATGTGTACTTAAGTAAGAGATAGGAAATCAGTTAATTATTTACATTGGACAAAGTTATCACTACAAACTAAATTCCTAAATAATACAATATTTTCTAAGGAAAAACATATTTTCCTGCTGTTTGTATATATATATATATATATATATATATATATATATATATATATATATATATATATATATATATATATATATATATATAGCCGATTTTTAACTAAGTTTGGAAAGTTATTAAAAGGTTTTTGCTGCTCACTGACAATATATATGTCAAGCTGAATATTGACCAGATATGCTTAAAATTCTGAACTTGGAATATACTGAAAATTCAGCCAATCACCGAATTTGCAATTCAGGCATGTTCAATGGTATATTGAATATAGACTACACATTTTCCGTCATTAACTATTTTTGGTGTTCATTTGAAGAATTAAACTTGGAATCACGAATATGAGCCTATTGAACGGGGAAAATGATTAAAAGTTTCTGAGCAAAATTTATTACCTGGAAATGGCTGATATCAGTACCGCGAGCAATGTGCTGCTCACCAAGTCTTTTAAGGGTAGACACAATGAATGGGTTGTTATCTAGCTCTTTGATGATACCGTCAAAGGCAGCTACGACTCGGAAAACATGAGCAACAAATCCATTGCTTTCACCCAGCTTGGCGAGTTCAACATCACGGAACTGTCTGAAGAGTTGCTGGTATTCTGGATGATCGTTGATCAATCTGAAAGAAAAATGTCGTTGGGACCATGCCTGCGATAAATTAATGTGTATGAGTCATTGATGCTACAAACATAGCATCAATGACTCATACACAATTTCTAAAAAATTGGGTAAAACAGAAAAATAAATCAAAACACTTGACAATCCTCTAGTTTCTTCGCACAAAGGAGTCAACCCCCCTCCCATCAGCCTCTCTCGATCTCCCCCATTTTAAAACATTCAATTAGATCGTAGAGGATTAGCTAGGCATTTTTCAGAATGGGTAGGGATGACCGACCAGCTAGAGGAGGGGAATTTGATGCCTTCTATTAGCACTTATTTGTACCCTGTTGGATAAGCTCAAATGGCAAACATGTAGAAACAAAGACGTCAGGTTACCTGCAAGAAGAGACTCCCTTTGTCCTCAGAGCTTAAGGAATAGCTCTGTAGAACGGGGCTATTTTAAATGGTTTTACTACAGAGGGTATCCCTGAAAACTCGTCTATTTGATTCCTTTTATATGAAGTTAGACTGAAAGACTAGGTAATATCACTAAGGAGCTACTTTTCTCTCTCGCACTCACTCTCTCTTTTTCATTATTTCTCTTTTTTCTCTCCCCCTTCTCTCCCTCTCTTCTCTCTAACTCTCTCTTTCTCTATTTACTTAAACTCACTATAAAATTATTTTGGCATCAATAATATTCTGCGGGACAAGGAAAAAGTAAAATGATTAAAGATTGGTCAGGGTTATTACATAACCGCATAAAAAAATATGAAAGAACATTAATGCAGGATATTACTTAAAATAAATACAAGGATAGTGGTTGTATTGAATGCAATATAACACCGCTGTGTTTAGCATTAAACACAATAAAGTAGATTCTTCACATATGAGCTAACTTGATACTGTAGGCAATATCTTATTACAAGGGTAGTTTTACCTCTGGAAAAGGATTGAGCCAGTGTTTTTGAGGTTTCCACTGATTGTAGCCCAGCTTTCCTGAACATTTGCGACATCAACACAGCTAAGACCGGTGACTTCAAGGTCAATTTGACGTTTCAGTAGGCCAGCTTCAAGGATATCAACAATACTATCCCAACCTTTTCTCCAAGCAGCGAGGTCAGCAGAGGCAACACCTCTTTGTTTTAATTCGTCAATAAATGCATAAGAAAAGGCCTGAAAGATGAAAATGGGTGATTATGAGATGCATAGCTAGAAAAAGAAGGGAAGATGATCTCTTTTCTTTTTGCATTTCTTTACTCCACTTTTTCTTGTTGTTTAAAGAGGATTAGAAACAAATTATTAATTCTATTATTTAAAGGAAGGGGAAGATATTTGGACCAATAGCGCCTAACATATTCAGTGCCTAATAAAAGTGAATAAAAAACACGAAAAACTTAGGGGACAAGAAAATACTACAAATTATAAGATACACAGTACATTATTTTTAGCTGCATTAGGAAGAAACAAAATAAAATCATTTTTCATTTATTGATACTTTTTTTTTTTTGCTTTAAAAGTTTGGATGCTTCGGTGTATTCCGTGCAATATAAATTTTGAAACGTGTTTTTTTTATAAATTCAAATAAAATTAGGCAGGGATTCTATAGAAATCACAGCAGCTTCAAAATAAACTATATAGGAATTACAATTTACAAAAATTACATGTTTAATCACAGGCAGCGCACTCGTGATGCCTAAGTAAAAAAACGATGTTGGCACAATGTATTTGTTTTTTTTTCATACCAGGGCACTTTGTATTGAAGGAGTTGTCGTAGAAACTTCGAAAAGGGCTCATTGGATTGGAAATTGAAATGGCTAGTGCCCTTTTTAATAGTCAAAAGTGACTGCAGGGCAACTAGCCCCTCCCCCCCCCCACTCCCATCATTCCCCCAAACACAACCAATCCAAATTTTTAGATAGCCATTTTGTTCAGCGTGGTTGATTTTCAGATAGGAAATACGTTTTTGAGGAGGGCGATCCCCCAAAACCCTCAGTGCAAGGGTTTTAAGTTATGCCCTGGGGGCATTTAAGACCTATTTTGGCGTAATGTATGATTAATTAATTTTTTCCTTTTGACCAGGCTACTTCGTATTGAAGAAATTGTCCTAGAAACTTCAAAAAGGACTCATTCAATTGGAAATTGGAGTGGCTTGTGCCCTTTTTAATAGTAAAAAGTGATTGGAAGGCGACTAACACCCCTTCCACGCCCAGCATTTCCCGAAACACATCCAATCAAAATTTTGAGATAGCAATTTTGTTCAGCATAGTTGATTTTCAGATAGAAATTATTTTTTTGCGGAGGACACTCCCCCACAGACCTCAGGGCAAGGGTTGTAAGTTATGCCCTGGGGGCATATAAGGTTTTTTGTAGAAAGCGTTGTTGTAGAAACTTCAAAAAAGGCTCATTCGATTGGAAATTCAAAGGGCTAGTGTCCTTTTTAATAGTCGAAAGGGATTGGAAGGCAAGTAACCCCCCTCTTACGCCCAGCTTTTCCCCAAACACATCTAATCAAAATTTTGAGATATCCATTTTATTCAACGTAGTTTTAAGTTTTGGAAATTAGGTCTTTGAGGATGACAGCCCCCCACAGTCCTCAGGGCAAGGGTTGTAAGTTGTGCCCTGGGAGTATATAAGGTTTTTATAGAACCGTTGTCGTAGAAACTTCAAAAACGGCTCATTCGATTGGAAATTGAAATGGGTAGTGCCATTTTTAATAGTCGAATGTGATTGGAAGGCAACTAACACCCCTTCCACGCCCACCATTTCCCCAAACACATCAAAAAATTTTTTTTAAGATAATGATTTCGTCCCACGCATCTCAAATTTTTAGAATTTATATTCCCATGCTTTGTACTCCACCCCCCGGAATTTAAGCCCGCTGGATCAGTCTTGCGCTGGGGGTAAGAAAGTTTCTTATTGAAATCTGTATTGCGCGCAACATAAATGGGGCTCTTCTATTCTGAAATTCAATGGATTATTGCCCTATTTAGTAGTTGAAAGTAATTGCAGGAACGATAATTCCCTTCTCACACCCATTATTTCCCCAACCACATCCAATAAAAATTTTTAGATAGCCATTTTGTTCAACGTAGTTGAAAGTTTTGGAAATTAGGTCTTTAAGGATGACAACCCCTCTCCCAACACCCCTCAGGGCAAGGGCTGTCGGTTATTCCCTGGGGACATATAAGGTTTTTATTGAAAGCGTTGTCGTAGAAACTTCAAAAGAGCTCATTCAATTGGAAATTGAAAGGGCTAGTGCCTTTTTTAATAGTTGAAAGTGATTGGAGAGCGACTAACGCCCCTCTCACGCCCAATATTTTCCCAAACACATCCAGTCAAAATTTTGATATATCCATTTTGTTCAACGTAGGTGAAAGTTCTTGAAATTAGGTCTTTTAGGATAACCCCTCAGAGCCCTCAGTGCAAGGGTTGTAAGTTATGCCCTGGGGGCATATAAAGTTTATATAGAAAGTTGTTGTAGAAGTTTCAAAAAGGGCTCATTTGATTGGAAATCGCCCTTTTTAATATTCGAAAGTGAGTGGAGAGTAATTAACCCCCCTCTTACGCCCACCACTTCCCCAAAAACATTCGATCAAAGTTTAGAGATAGCCATTGTGTTCAACGTAGTTGAAAGTTCTAGAATCATGTATTTAAGGATGACAAACCCCCCAGAGCCCCGAGGGCAAAGGTTGTAAGTTATGCCCTGGGGGCATGTAAGGTTCTTATAAATAGAGTTGTCGTAAAACTCCAAAACGGGTTCATTCAATTGGAAATTGAGAGGGCTAGTGCCCTTTTTAATAGTCAAAAGTGACTGGAGGGTAACTAACCCCCCTCTCACGCCCACCATTCCTCCAAACACATCCAATCAAAATTTTCAGATAGACATTTTTTTCAACGTAGTAAAAAGTTCTGGAAATTAGGTCTTTGAGAATGACACCCCCTCCCCGTCAAGCCCCCAGGGCAAGTGTTGTAAGTTATGCCCTGGGGGCATATAAGATTTTTATTGAAAGTTTTGTCGTAGAAACCTCAAAAGGGCTCATTTGATTAGTAATTGAAAGGGCTAGTGCCATTTTTAATAGTTGAAAGTGATTGGAGAGTGACTACCATTTCCCCAAACACAACCAATCAAAATTTTGAGATAGCCATTTTGTTTAACGTAGGTGAAAGCTCTGGAAATTATGTCTTAGAGTATGACAACAACCCTAACAGCCCTTAGGGTAAGGGTTGTAATTTATGGCCTGGGGGGCATATAAGGTGCTTATAGAAAGCGTTGTCGTTTCAAAAAAGGCTCATTCGATTGGAAATTGAAAGGCCTAGTGCCCTTTTTAATAGTCGATTAGAAGGCTTGACATTTTATAGTAAAGATCGATGTGGGTATAATGTATTATTTTATTGTTGTTGTTGTTTAGACCAGGGCACTTTGTATCGAAGGAGATGTCGTGGGAACTTTGAAAAGGGCTCAATCGATTGAAAATTGCAAGGGCAGGTGCCCTTTTAAATAGTCAAAAGTGATTGTAGGGCAACTAATCCCCCTCCCCCTCCCACCCTCCCATTTGCCCATTATGTTTAAAAACTAAATGTTGCGTTAAGATGAAATCAAAATGCACTGCGTTAATGCGAATTCCAATAAGGCATCTCAGCAATATCCCAAAAACGACTGAGGGTATTATATTCAAACTTTTGGGGCTACTTCTGCTCTTAAAATTTAACCAAATCAAAATAGCGTAAGTGCATCAAAGCCATAAAAGAAATTAAACAGATTTTTTTGTGAATAGTATCAAGTTTTCTATTTCAGATCAAGTAGAGGAGGTATGAAACTAAATTAAACACAACAATTCGTGTCCTGATCTTTAAAAGGGTGTATGGTTTTAAAAATTGCTGAAAATTTTTCTCCAGAATACAAGTAGCACGCCAAACTATAAAGCCTTAAAAAAACGAAAAGATTTAAAGTATTATTTTCTTTTTCCATGAAAAGACTATGTCAATATAATTCGAACAGAAATTAATTAAAAATACTCTTTCCACAAAATAAGTTTTCAAAGAAAAGTAAAGAACTCCATTAAACAAAAAATGAGCAAAAATAAAATCAAATAATCTTCCAAGCGTGAAACTTCCACAAATCAGCATCGATAAATAAATGAAACCCAAAACGAACTTATTACAATAAATAACCGAGTCAAACTCAAAACGGGTAGATATTAACATAAGTTGGGCTCAAAACCCCTATGCCTTCCCAAGGCCAGAACAAAATTTGCACTTTACTGAAAAAAATACAAATGAATGTGCATTGTCAGTTTAATATACATATACTGAAATTTAGTAATCGAAATGCTAATATTATTTGATTTACTAAAGTTATAAAAGTAAACATTTGTATTTTTTTCAGTAAAGTGCAAATTTTGTTCTGGCCTTGGGAAGGCATAAGGGTTTTGATTTTTCAGGCTTAGGCTTTTGTAATAAGGGCAAGATTTTATCTTAAAATTTACAAATTCTTACAAATTCCCCTTGAGGGATGAACAAACGAATTTTTTTAGAGGGGCGGAATTCAAGGAGTCGTAGAAATCCACAAAACAGAAAAATTATTAAAGATAATAAGAAACTATGCAGAAAAAGGCTCAACAGCAAAATACTGGGCATTTAGTAGGATGTACAAAGTTATTAAAAATGTATGTGTTTTCAGTAAAGCAAAATTGTTACTTCCTCAACCCCTTTCCATGTTACCCGAATATTGAATTTGTCAAATTAGTTTCAGAGATGCTTTATAGCAGCCCCTTGTGAGCAGATTTCTTACTTTTCAGCCATCTCTATGAAATTTTGGCTGTCCTGTGTGCTAGTTCTACACGGGTATGCTTGCTATATTTCTCTCCAACGTAAAAACTTTACACATTAAAAAAAGTAAAATTGCTTAAGGGAGAGTTAGCAAGACAAAAAGTTTAACAATACAAAAGCTTAAAAAGTTTAAATAGTTTTAAATACATAATGTAAAAGTTTAAAATTAGAATCTAACATATAATTGGTTTTGATTCGCCGTCCTATTTATGTAAAAACTTTCTTATTCTATTTCAGTACAGCTCTATTTTATATGATCAATAAATTTCTCATATGCATTAATGAACGCTTAAAGTTCCTTTTTACGCGCATATTTCGAATGGAATTCTCACCTCAAAGTGGCGTCTTACAGTGCCTCTGGTGATATGTCTTTCACCAAGAGCAACGAGTTTCTGTGCAGCACTGTCTGGCGAGTCAATTTCGGAGATGACCTCATTAACGGATGCCAAAACGCGGCCACCATGGTAGAGGAGCCGCTCACTGTTGGCCAGCTCAGAAGCTGGAATGTTACGGAATTCAACGAACAGATTCTTGTACTCTGGTTTTGCAGCAAAAACACTATAAAAAGATGTTTAATTATTTACTGCAAAAAAACGTTATTTCCTGAGAAAATTACTAAAATAATCTAAAAGTTTAATCTATAACTTAAATAAAATCTTGAGATATCTAAAATCCCAGATTTTATTTATAAAAAAAATAGAGGAACGAAAATAGTCGGTAAAAGCGGCATTCACATGACACTTGTCTGTCTCTAGGAAAATAGAAAATTTGCAGCCCCAAAACAAAATGAGATTCTTTTACTCTTTGTATTCAAGCAAAAACACTATTACAAGATGCATAAATAAATATTATATTTCAAATTAACTGCTCACAGGCTCAAATGGCCAAGTTTTCATTCTCGGCAAATATACATTAATATTACAAAAAAAAAACAAGTCAATATTTTCATAAAATACTGTCATACTGTACATTCTTCAGTATAATATTCACAAAGAATAATTTAACTACACAAGTTTATTGTCTGTAACACTAAGGGGAATTAGTAAATATAATAGCCTAAAAATAATAAAGAACAGCAATAGTTCCTTCCCACTATCTGCTTGTATCGTACTATTTGACAAATGTTGATTAATTTTACAAACAAGAAGATGATGATTTGCTAAGTTATTGCAAAAACAATACAATTTCTTATATTTTCTAAGCTTTTTTGGTCTATTTTACTATTACATTCCTTCCCCTAGATTAATTAGATTAATCCCTATAACAGTGTCAAAATCTTTAGTATAGGACGATTGATTCGTCAAGATTTTTAAACTCGAAAAATTGAACCCTGTTTTTTTAACACTACATATTCAAATTATGTTTCTAGAGCTAATAGAAATAATTTTACATTTTATAAGCATAAGAAGAACGCCAATGACAAAGTTGAGTTTCGATAACGAAATGACGCAGGACTCCCTGCTGGATAGATTTGGTTCGTTTCTATGCCAATATATATGATTTTTTTTACTCAAAATTTTCACCAGCTTTCCCTTAAATTTTTCTTCAAGGGGGAGGAAGGGCTTAGGATATACCCAACTGGAATTTTTGTTTCTGCAAATTCTACATATTATATGAACACCCTGTTTGATTGTATATACTCGTGCAAGATATTGAATTTTATGGTGTAAATAGTTTATGGGGAATAAGCGCAATATATTGCCAAACCTTAAAGGTTGGGCAATTTGAATTTATGGTGTTAAAGTCGTTAGAGTTTATTGGCATCAACGTTGAGGGCCTTGTTTATTCCTACTTGTTTGCCCATTGACGACCTAATTTACTCCTACAGAAGTTGGAGTCGTTGGAAATCAGGGCCTTGACCTCTTAGGTGATGAAAATAGACAAACTCTTAACTATGACTTGACAATATTGTTTTAACAAAAATTTTATTTACATATTACTATGCCAGAATTACGCCAAATTTACTTTGATTTCCACCGAATTACTTTATGATAAATAAATAATTGACGAACAAATTAAATTAGGATATATATTATTACTTTTATTTGTCAAAATAAACTAAATTTTTAAATTTTCAACAGGCTTATAGCAATTACCTATGGTTTCTTTAATTAAGGTTGGTTTGGGGTGGATTTCAGAACTCATAGATTATTAATGTTATTTTAGTGCAAAGACAACGGGTAGCCAGTTGCAAAACTCTTTTTTTACGCTAAGAGCAGAACGAAATGCAACGTTAGCCCCTTTTATGTATTACAAGCGTTTTAGGGGCTACGTTTGGTCTTATCTGCCATTTTAGTATGAATATAATAATAGACTCAACAATTAGCGGTCTTTATTGACAACTGAGTTTTGGAACACAACCTTTGACTGGAGGGTGATTGCTATGGCAGAAAAATAGAAATATCCTCTCGATATTTCTGTAAAAATATATGGAAAATATAAGCCCTATTTCCTATGCCTATTCTGCTATCCTAATCATATCCGAGATGATATTATTGACAAATTCATGTATTGAATTCTAAATAGATATTGACCAAGGCCTCAGTATTAACGTGGGCTAAGTCCAGAATTCAATTTTCGACTTTCATTTATCATATTGTAAGACTAAGAAAGAATTATAGCACTCCAATAAGAATCTTGTAATTTTCTAATTCTTATAGTTATGAGACCAGAAAACTAAAACAAAACCAAGTGGATTTGACAATAAAGCTGATAGGATTTTGTCATTATGGAAGTATATTAGTTATTTTGAAATCTTATCAGTTAGTTTAGATATCTGCTTTAAAATTTCGAAAAATTAACCGCTAATTTTAATATTCTAATTCATGAGATAGCATTTTATTGAGTCATTGAGTAAAGTTTATAAATATCGGAAAAGCAAAAAAGGCTCCAGTTTAAAAGTCAATTTTTAGGCATATATGGTTTTATTATTAAAAATAATTAAAATTACCTTAGGAAAACGTTACGTCCAAAAGATGGCAAATCGTTAACAATAGACCATGTTCGTTTGATAGTTGCTTTGTCACTGCAAAGGATTCCACGAACTTCGGCAGAAGATGCAACTGAAAAAGAAAATATTTAGATTATATACAATTTTGCAATTTTAGATTACGTAATATATATATATATATATATATATATATATATATATATATATATATATATATATATATATATATATATATATATATATATATATATATATATATATATATATATATATATATATATATATATATATATATATATATATAATTTTCTTAATAAGAAAATGATTGAACTTGAACTTGACTTTATTCAACAAAATGCTATACATAAATCAAACAGTTCGTGGTAACGAACTGTAAGTAAGGAGCGACCCGGCTCAATGGTAACTGAAACTCTAAAAAACGGAATTTTGATACCAATAGATGCAATAAAAGAATCAGATTTTAATTCTGATTTCAAATATATAAGTATCATCAAGTTTAGTATTACCCATCAAAAGTTACGCGCCTGAGAAAATTTGGCTGATTTTCGAAAAAAGGGAGAAAGAATAAAAACCTAAAAGTTATAGAACCTTAATGAAAATCACACCATCATATGCAGCGTATAAGATAACCCTACTGTAGAGGTTTTAAGCTCCTATCTACAAAAATGTGGAATTTTAATTTTTTGCCAGAAGAAAGATCACGGATGCGTGTTTATTTAATTTTTTTTCTTTTCTTTTCTTTTCCCCAGGGGTAATCGTATTGACCCGGTGGTCCTAGAATATCGTAGGAGGGCTCATTGGAAAGAAAATTAAAATTTCTAGTGCCCTTTTTAAGTGACCAAAAAAATGGAGGCCAACTAGGCCCCCTCCCACGCTCATTTTTTTGCTCAAAGTCACCCAATTAAAATTTTGAGATAGCCATTTTGTTCAACATAGTCGAAAATCTAATAAATATTTCTATTAGGATGACTTAGTCCCCCACAGTTCCCAGGGGAAGGGCTGCAAGTTATGAACTTTGCCCATTGCTTACATATTGTATTGGTTATTGGGAAGTATACAGACATTTTCAGGAAGGATTTTTTTCTGGTGGGGGGGGGGGCTGGAGGAGGGGGTTACTTGGGCGAATATTTCCGTGGCTGATGTTTCTTTGGGGTAAGGGACATTTCTATGAAGGGGGCGCCGGATTTCCAAGCATTATTTAAAAAACGATCAGAAATTAAATTTTTAAAAAACAAGTTTTTTCAACTGAAAGTAATAATCAACATTAGAACTTAAAACGAACAGAAATTATTACGTATATGAGGGGGGTGACCCCCAAGTCAATAACTCGCTCTTTAAGCTACAGTTTTTTTTTTGTCTGTGCTTTCAAACGAGCTATCTATTCAAATTAAACGGCCTTTGTGATTCAGGGGTTTGTGAATTAAAAAAAAAAACGTAAAGAGCGTGGTATTGACTAAGGGGAGAACCCCCTCATATACGTAATAAAATATACGTAATAAAAAAAAAACAAAAAAAAAACAAGTGAT
Organism: Artemia sp. Qi Xiang Cuo; assembly: GCF_049724085.1. NCBI lineage: Eukaryota > Metazoa > Arthropoda > Branchiopoda > Anostraca > Artemiidae > Artemia > Artemia sp. Qi Xiang Cuo. The sequence goes on along the minus strand of NC_142795.1, from coordinate 84,576,577 downwards.
ACTGCTCAATAGTAATCGAAACTTTAAAAAACGGAATTTTGATTTCAATAAACGTATCAAAAGAATGGGCTTATAATGTTGATTCTAAATATATAAATTTCATTAAGCTTAGTATTACTCATCAAAGGCTACGAGCCTGAGAAAATTTGCCTGATTTTTTAAAGAGGGGGGAAACATCCCCTACAAGTGAAAGAATTTTAATGAAACTCACACCGTCAGATATCAGAAAACCCTATTACATAGATTTCAAGCTAATATCTGCAAAAATCTCCAACTTAGTATTTTTTGCCAGAAGAAAAATAGACGAATATAGAAGATCGTTACGTAAGTTAATTTGTAAATTACGTCAGAACCAAGTTTACAGACAGCCATTTAGCAAAAGAAAAGTAACATTTTTATGCAAATTTTGTTTACTTATTCAATGACGGTGAGCCAAAATAAAAGCTGCATTAACTAAAAAACGATCAGAAATTAAATTAAAAAAACAAGTTTTTTAAACTGAAAGTAAGGAGCGACATTAAAACTTAAAACGAACAGAAATTATTCCGTATATGAAAGGGGTTGCCCCCTCCTCAACCCCTTGCTCTTTATGCTAAAGTTTGACTTTGTCTCACAAATTTTTGTTTTAAAACAATAAAAAACTTTAGCGTAAAGAGCGAGGCGTTTAGGAGGGGACAGCCCCTTTCATATACAGAATAATTTCTGTTCGTTTTAAGTTTTAATGTCACTCCTTACTTTCAGTTTAAAAAACTTGTTCTTTTTTATTTAATTCTATACAAAGAAGACAGAAAGCCAACTCGTTATGTCTCCCTTAATATTGAATATTTTGTTAATGTATCTTTAATGTCTCTTAATATATATATATATATATATATATATATATATATATATATATATATATATATATATATATATATATATATATATATATATATATATATATATATATATATATATATATATATATATATATATATATATATATATATATATATATATATATATATATATATATATATATATTATATAATATATTATATATATATATATATATATATATATATATATATATATATATATATATATATATATATATATATATATATATATATATATATATATATATATATATATATATATATATATATATATATATATATATATATATATATATATATATATATATATATATATATATATATATATATACAAGACTTAGGAGTGATTAGGACCTATATGATTAATTGTCGTAAATAGCTGACATTGTGGTTGTCATCGACAACTGTCAAATCCTCACTGGAATTCGTTGAAAACTAAAAGGTGATTCCGCTTTCCCTACCTTCGCCTAGTTGGAACTCTGTTGTTAACGATCCTATTTATAATCAATGACAAATGAGTATTGAAAGAACATTCGTCGCTTTAAACTAATTATTACTACCCCTCTTACTTTCCATAGTAAGAAAAGAATAATATCAGAAACGGGGAAATGCCCAATATAGGGGAAATAATTACCAAAAAACGTTTTGGATATTTTGACTATACATGTATGGGCTCTACCAAGAGAGCTAGAGGGCGACATCCTCTTCCTCATGGGATAGTATACAACAATAAAAGACTTCACTTTGAAACCTATGCTCCTGTGTACCCCACCCTCTTAGTCCTATGATCTCCTTAAAACCCAGGCATATTCATTTTAATGAAAATATTACTCGCTATTAACATGTTTAAATTGTATTTATTTACAATTATTACACCTATTTATTGGAAAAATATCCCTCCTGGTAAAAATCTCTGATGGCGTTCGTGTATGTAGGACAAATAATAGTCGTCATTACCCAACGGTATTTAAAGAAATAAATATATTTTTTAAAAGAGAAGAAAATATTAGTCAAAATATCGCTTCAAACAGAGAAAAAAAGAAGCCTTAGACTTTACCAAGGAAGTCCACCAGAGGACACTAATAAGAGTCAGTTAATTAAAAAAAAAAAAAATGAACCAGCTCAAGAATTTATCAAAATATTAATTGTTATTTTACTCAAAATATAATGTTCAAAGAAAGTTCTGTATATTTAGAATAGGTATGTCTATGATATTTTATTTTTGGGGACGTTAGAAGTTCACAAAAAAAAAAAAAAAAAAAAAAAAAAAAAAAAAAAAAAAAAAGAACTGCGATAAAATTCATGCGGTTTCGAAGGGAAAATAAACCCTTTATCCTACTGCAGGGTTGATTCTGATGCATTAGAAAGCGGAAAGTATCACTATTAAACGACCATTTCATTTCACTTCAGTTATTGCTAAATTGGAAAATATTTTATGGAAATAATAAAAAATGAAGTAATCTTGTTGCAAGATTCCCTTCTAAACTGTCTAGAATAACAACAAGTTTCTGATTTCATTATTATCAACGAAATCCTACTTAATTATTATATTCACTTTCATTTTAATTTGATAATTGCATGGATATGGCCCTAATACATAGATGCATATCTTCCGTAACGCAAAGATACGGGCCAAATGCATATATGCTTATCCTCCCTAATGCATGGATATGGCCCAAATGGATATATTCTTATCCTCACTTACGCATGGATATGGCCCTAAGCTAAACACTAGGTTTTATTATTTCATTGTTTACATTTTTTTTGTGCTTCTTTCCCATAAATAGTTGGTTCATAATGCCAATTTGAAGAAAACAAAATGAGGAAAGTGTTTAGCCTAATATGATGTTTACTCTAGTGCCATGTCTAGGCATTGGGGAGGAGGGAGATGTGTGATTCAAATAAGTTGAAAGTGAATATTAAAAAAAAGAACACAGTTTCTCTGATCAGAATAAAGTCAGAAGTTTGTTGGTATGGTAACTAGTTTAGATGGGTAGTCTTTGCACAAGATAAACGGTTCTTCTTAATGGTTAGGATCAAAAAGTTATAAAGCAGGTGTTATAAAAGCACAAGGGTACAATTTTACTTACTGGCAGCAAGGCCCACGAGAATCAACGCACAATTCTTCATCCTGTACTGAGACGCTGCTCTCTACAGGCGTTCTGAAGATTCCACAAAAAAGTTTGAAATATATACCCATTTTTCTTATCATAGCCGGCAGCAAGAACGGGTTTCCAGGGTCATAAGAAATGGTAAAATTACAAAATATTTTGTTGTTATGTGGACACCTCTTAACATTTGGATGGAAATTACATTTGGCACGCGATGAGACGTGTCTTTCTGTTTAAGGACAAAGTACAGTGAAACAGCAATCTAATTGTTAGAATTGGTTTATTTGAAGTTGAAAAAAAAAAACATATGTATCTTAAAAAATTGGCAATAATAAAAATCATTGATTTTTATATAGAAAGAAATTCATATGCAGTTATGTTGTTTTTGGTGTTAGCGAGTGTCAAATCTAAAAAAAAACATGGGTAAAAAATCTACATAAAATAAGCTAAAAACATGTAGTACCAAACAATTTAAGAAGGTGTTGTTTTCCTTTGAAGCTTTAGTTTTCTTTGTATACCAAACAATTTTTAGTGTTTGAATATTTACAGACAAAAAGCGTTGTCAAAGGCTAAGGCTGTGATTGTTATACCTCGTATGTTTAGTGCCTTCTCTTGTTTTGTAAGGAGAACTTTTCTTTCCTAAGGATTTTAGGGTTTATTTCGACTGTGTTTATATTATTTAAGGTTATATTATTTACTTAAAAATTTTTTTTTGTTCAGTTGCTGATAAATTTGTAAATAAATTGATTCAATGATAAATTTTTTACCCATGTTTTTTTTTAGATTTGACACTCGCTAACACCAAAAACAACATAACTGCATATGAATTTCTTCACGGCTCAACGTGACAACACAAACAGAAATATGATAATACCCTAATGACTTCATAATTTTGAAACAGCCAAAAAATGAAATCGTGGTTTCCAGGTATAGATGGATCTAAGATGGGTTTAGGGGGCAAAAACTGTTTTTGTTTTGATGTCCTTGGTACATTACAAGCTCTATAGTCAATTGAAATTATGGTTAAAGTATCACTTATTTTCTATTATTAATAATTGTGTGCCCCAAAGAAAGATGAGAAAGATATACTAGAAAGCTTTTATAAAAAATAATTTTTTTTTTTTTTTTGAAGTAAGGTTGGCAACGTTATAAGAGAAAGCTGATGCTATATTAAACAGTTCGTGGTAACAAACTGCAAGTAACGAGTGCGTCAGCGCAATAGTTACCGAAACTCTAAAAAACGGAAATTTGAAAACAATTAATGCATCAAGAGAATATAATTTTAATGCTGATTTTAAATATATAAAATTCATTAAGTTTAATGTTACCACTCAAAAGATACGAGCCGAATAAATCTGTCTAGTTTTTGAAAGAGGGGGAGAAGCTGCCCAAAATTGAGCTTAATTAAAATCCCAGCATCGAATTCAGCATATCAGATTTCTGTGCGGTAATTTTCCACGGGAAAAATTTTTGAAAGGGGAGGAGGAATCTTCCAGTGGAAATTTTCCCAGTGGCCGGGGGGAGATTCCTCAAGTTATGGAAAACCAATCAGAAATTAAGTATAACTGAAACTGAAATTAACAGTGAACAACTGGGGGCTGCCCATTCCTAAATCTCACTCTTTACGGTAAAGTTTGACTTTTTGCCCCAATTCTTGAAGAATGCCAAAAGAACTATATCATAAAAGCAGGAAATAATACTGAAAATCATTTTGGGAATGACATAGACCCCGTGATGATAGAAAGGTAATTTCTATAGACTAGAGTCAGCCAAAAAAGGGGGAAAATTAACTGTCCCCCTCAATGCTTAGCTTGACGCTCACTCTTGAGGATATAATTAAGTAGTTTCCAATACTTCTGACTATTTCTACCCCCCCCCCCTGTGGCCATGGCCAATGAATTTAAACTTCATATTGAGTTAAAACATTTGGTAAGTTACATAACTATATTAAAAAAATCATATGTTTAGTGACGCATCTGGCAAAGTCGTATACAAGTTGCGTAAGCGGTAGCTTGCGTAAAACAGGCTTAAAGACCTTTTTTTCCGTAGGCAAAAAATGATATGACATAAAGTATCAAAGATATGCACAGACTGGCATATGTTAGAAAACTCCCATTTGCCCAAGAAGTAAAAACAAATTTGTGAACAATTTCAAATTTCAGTTCCTTTCCAGATAACTTCTTATTACTTGTTGAATAAAGAAAAAAGTTTTTCAAAGGGCACTAAAAAGCGACCTAAAATTCGAAACCATGAGGTATTGTTCTGTTTTTGAGGGAGCCAACCCAATCGGCTGCTCTTTATAACCTGTCTTCATTGTGTCTTTTTTAGGCTAAATAAGCCGAGCTTTTCACTTATGGATTTTGAGTTTTAGTGGCAAATGCCACTTCAAACGTGCAAAATTTGCCTTTTCAGGCTTAAGAAGCACCAATGGAGACCGGAGCTACCAGAAAGTCAAAAAGCACGGGCGACTTCACCTGAAAAAACCATAATGAGACCTGGCTCTGAAGACCCTGCTTTAAATAACACTTCATTCTTCCATCCACCTTCCAAAATATTTCAACTAAAAATTGTACGGCGGAGAACAAATATGCACCAACAAGCCCTCCATTCTTGAGGCATTGTGAAGAAAAAAAACTGTTCATCCCATTGCCTTTGCGTTTAAGCATTCGTTCTTGAAGAGCTGGGGAAGCAAAACTTCAGTGTGAAGAATGAGGGGTGGAGGAGGGATGGGACACCCTCATTTGCAAAATTTCTGTTCATTTTAAATTCTATTGTCACTTTAAACCTGTTTTCTTATGTAATCAGTTTCTCTTTTTACCCCCAAAATTAAAGTCACACCAAATTTGAGGGGGATAACACCCTCATACCCCCCCCCCTCTTTCAACAAAAGTTCAAATCTTGCATAACAAAGCTTCGATAAGAACGGCTCATAGGAGTAGTGACAGTTCCATTCATTTGAGCACACAGATAGCAGATTAACACAGGGAAATTAACATATGGTTGTTGGTTGCTGTTTGCTGGTTATAGTTGCCGGTTATGTTTGCTGGTTGTTGGTTATGATTGCTGGTGCTGATTGTTGGTTATGTTTGCTGATTTTTGGTTAGGTTTGTTGGCTATGTTTGATGGTTTTGGATATGATTGTTGTTTGTTGGTTGTTGGTTATAATTGTTGGTTATGTTTGTCGGTTGTTGGTTATGTTTGTTGTTTGTTGATTGATGATTAATGGTTGATGGTTATGTTTGATGGTTATGCTTATTGATTAATGGTTGTCGGTTATATTGGTTATGTTTGTTGGTTATGTTTATTAGATGTGATTTTAGGTTGCTGGCTTTGATTGTTGGATGTGATTGTTGGTTTGGATATATTTGATAATAAAAGGGGCTACTAGCCCGTGCCACCACTGTTTTTATTTCCCCGTGATGTTTTTCTATTAAAAACCTTAGAAGTTTGTATGAAATCGTGTCTAAACATGTTTCCAGGTGGTGGAAGCTATGCTGTTTTTCCAATATAGATGTCCAGACGAATGTCCTAGAATCCAGGTGTTTTTATTTCCCTCTATTGTTTTGCTCTTAACCACTACTTAAACGGTACATCACGGTACACACCCCTTTGTTTTTCAAGCGGAGCCCTGTTACGTCACGCGAGACACCCTCGCCTTTAAAGGGTCAGAGAAGTGGAACTATCAAACCCTCAAGCCGTCACACCTACGCAATGTGGTCATCGGTTCTATTAAAGGGAGCACAGTTGGCAAGTATCCCAAGACACACCCCTCCGGACTCCAATGACGTCACAACACACCCCGTTTCAAACGGTCAGGTGTAATATGTTTGACGCAATTTTATGTAACCTTACGACAGGAACCCATGGGGGAATCCCCGCTTGTAACGTAACAACAGCTCAATCCTTACTTAAAGGCGGTGCCCACTTTATGTAAGGTCACCTAAAGATTGCGCAACCATCACTGCCAGATAATATCCTTTTTGGCATTTTATTTTTCACCCAAAACGTACTATGCTTTTATTATTTCTTTTTTTTTCATACTTCTTTGACCCCGCCAAGACTCGAAAAGTCAATTTTCTTCCAAGGGGAACGTGTTCTACGAAACACGACTAACGGGCCATTTCCAATATTTTGTCCTACTCATTTCATAATAGCCATTACCATGCAATAAAACTCCTCATGTTCCAATCGATTAAATAATATCCGCATCAGCGCACATAAGCACTACAAGGATATCAATTTTTATCAGGACCTAGACAGCAGGTGTTATGTAGTTATGGGTCTAGATTTTTCATTATGTAAATGATTATCTATTGAAGAATCGTCCTAGATTAATGGGGCTAAACAGACACCGGTTTTTGTGCATACAAAATTTATTGATAAAAAACGTTATAAAACAATGAAATCACAGAAAAGGCAGTTAAAAAGATGACAAAACATGAAAAAAAATATTATATAGGCTAAAATATATGCAAAATATGCGTAATTAAAGAAAGATATGCGTCCTAGCAGCTAGCAACTCCAGAAGGTGGGTTTGATATTAGATGCAAATTTTACATATATTGAGATCTCTTAAGGAAAATATCCCGTCACTTCCCAGCCTGTGCCACAAAATTAATGCTCCTCTGCCACTCTCTGACACCCCATCTTCATTCCTAAGACATTTTTCAGATATTTTCCTGTTAAAAATCGGACATTCATTTTTATCAACCCAACCCTCCGTATTACACCATCTCAATTCACCCCACATTATCACACTATTAATGTTCCTCTGGCACTCTCTAACACCCCCATTTTCATTCCTAAGACATTTTCTAGATCTTTTCCTGTTAAAAGTCACATATTAAATTCATTGGTTAATGTTTTCGCAATCCAACCCTCCGCAATACACCATCTCAATTCCCAGCCTGTGCCACACTATTACTGGTCCTCTGGCACCCTCTGACACCTCCATCTGCATTCCTAAGACACTTTCCAGATCTTTTCCTGTTAAAATTCTTGCATTAAATCCATTGGTTCATGTTTTCGCAACCCAACCCTCCGTAATACACCATGTCAATTCACCCAACCATGTCACACTATTACTGGTCCTCTGGCACTCTCTAGCACCCCCATCTTCATTCCTAAGACATTTTCCAGATATTTTTCTGTTAAAAATCAGATATTAAATCCATTGGTTAATGTTTTCGCAACCCAACCCTACGTAATACACCATCTTAATTCCCAGCCTGTGCAACATTATTACTGGTCCCCTGTCACCCTCTGACACTCCCATCTTCATTCCTAAGACATTTTCCAGATCTTTTCCTGTTAAAAACCACGCATTAAATCCATTGGTTTATGTTTTCTCAATCCAAGCCTATCATGATGCCCCACAAAACACTCCGCACCATCACAGCTTTACGCGCCAGCCCAATCCGTCAACCCCATGACACAAGTCCCCCAAGGAAATTTTCAACCGTTTCACTCCGAAAATAAACTCATGAATCTAATTAAACAGTATATTTTTGAACAGAGAGAAGTCACCTGTTATTTGCTATCGTGTGATACTCCAACCAATTTGCACCACAGAAACATACTGTCACCGCTCTGTGACCCCCTCTGCCATCATCCCCATCTTCCCAAAACCTTTTTCAGACATTTCTTGTTAAAAGTTTTACTTGAACCCATTCATGCGAGTTTTCGCAAACAATTCACCCCACAGTACCACACGATAACTACTTTATAGAAACCCTATGACACCCGTCATCATCCTTGTAAGCATATTCTAACGTTTGGAATACACACACAGACGCACACAGAGAGAAACACATACGTACACACACACGTACACACGCACAAACAAACACACACACACACACATACACACAAAGCAGAAATTTTTCAGCAAGTTCGCCATCAAAGTTAACAAATTTCTCCTAGAAGTAACAATTTTTCATCAGTGATAACAAGTTTTCTGTTAGAACTAGCAAGTTTACCAACAAATATAACAAATGTTTCTTAGAAGTAACAATTTTATCGTTTAATATAACACGTTTTCTGTCAGAAGCAACAAGTTTTACTTAAGACTAACAAATTTTCTCATCGAAGTAACATCTTTTTCCTTAAAACTAATAAAATTTTACTTAACACTATCAAATTTCGCTTAAAAGTAACAATTTTTCGTCAGTGATAACAAGATTTCTGTTAGAACTAGCAAGTTTTCCATCGAAGATAAAAAAAATTCTTAGAAGTAAAAGTTTTTTCGTTCATGATAACATATTTTCTGTCAGAAGTAGCAAGTTTTCCTTAACACTAACAAATGTTCTCATCGAAGTAACAACTTTTTCCTTAGTACTAACAAACTTTTACTTAACATTATCAAATTTTCTCTTAACAGTATCAATTTTTTTCTAATAACACCAAGTTTTCCGTCAAAGATAACAATTTTTATGAGAAGTAACAATTTTTTGTCAGTGATTACAAGTTATCTGTTAGAAGTAGCAAGTGTTATGTCAAAGATACCAAATCTTTCTTAGAAGCAACAATTTTTTCGCTTATGATAGCAAGTTTTGTGTCAGAAGTAGCAAGTATTCCTTAACACTAAGAAATTTTCTCTTCGAAGTAACAACTTTTTCCTTAATACAAACAAACTTCTACTTAACACTATCAAATTTCTCTTGGAATAAATGGTTTTTTTCTAAACGGTCACAAATTTTTTCTAATAGCACCAAGTTTTCCATCAAAGATAACAAACTTCTCTTAGAAGTAGCAATTTTTTCGTCAGTGATAACAGGTTATCTGTTAGAACTACCAAGTTTTCTGTCGAAAATACCAAATTTTTCTTAGAAATGACAATATTTTTGTTTATGATAACAAGTTTTCTGTCAGAAGTAGCAAGTTTTCCTGAACACGAACAAATTTTCTCATCGAGGTAACAACTTTTTCCTTAGTTCTAACAAACTTTTACTTAAAACTTAAAAAATTTTCTTAGAAGTAAGATTTTTTTACTTAACAGTAACATTTTTTTCTAATAGCACCAAGTTTTCCATTAAAGATAATAAATTTCTCTTAGAAGTAACAATTTTTCGTCAGTGATAACAAGTTATCTGTTAGAAGTAGCAAGTTTTCTGTCAAAGATACCAAATTTTTCTTAGAAGTAAAATTTTTTTCGTTTATGATAACAAGTTTCCTCTCAGAAGTAGCAAGTTTTTCTTAGTACTAACAAATTTTCTCATAGAAGTAACAGGTTTTTCCTTAATACTAACAAACTTTTTACTTAACACTATCAAAGTTCTCTTAGCAGTAACAGGTTTTCTCTTAACAGTAAAAAAATTTTTCTAATAGCACCAAGTTTTCAATCAAAGATAACAAATTTCTCTTAGAAGTAAAAATTTTTTCGTCACTGATAATAAGATATCTGTTAGAAGTAGTAAGTTTTCGGTCAAAGTTATCAAAGTTTTCTTAGAAGTTACGGTTTTTCGTTTATGACAACAAGTTTTCTGTCAGAAGTAGCAAGTTTTCCTTGACAATAATAAATTTTTTCTTCGAAGTAACAACTTTTTGCTTAATACTAACAATGTTTACATAACACTATCAAATTATTTATAGAAGTAACAATTTTCTCTACGTTTAAGTTAGGTTCATTTAACTTTGGTTAACATGAGTGCTCATGTTAGCCTAAGTTAAATGAACCTAACTCAAACGTATAGAAAATAGACGGAACAATTGGTGCTATTAGGAAAATTTATTACTGTTAAGAAAAAACCTGTTACTTCTAAGAGCAATTTGACAGTGTTATGTAAAAGTTTGTTTGTATTAAAGAAAAAATGTTACTTCAATGAGAAAATTTGTTAGTCTTAAGGAAAACTTGCTAGTTCTAACAGAAAACTTGTTATCATAAACGAAAAATTGTTACTTCGTAGAATAATTTGGTATCTTTGACAGAAAACTTGTCACTTCTAACAGATAACTTGTTATCACTGACGAAAACATTGTTACTTCCAAGAGAAATTTGTTATCTTTGATGGAAAACTTGGTACAGTTAGAAAAAATTTGTTACTTTTAAAAAAACCTATTACTTCTAAGAGAAATTTGAAAGTATTAATAAAAGTTTGTTAGTATTATGGAAAAAGTTGTTACTTCGAAGAGAAAATTTTTTAGTGTTAAGAAAAACTTGCTACTTCTCACAGAAAACTTGTTATCATAAACATTAAAGTGTTACTTCTAAGAAAAATTTGTTATCTTTGACAGAAAACTTGCTACTTCTAACCGAAAAATTGTTATCACTGCAAAAAAATGGTACTTCTAAGAGAAATTTGTTACCTTTGACGGAAAACTTGATGTCATTAGAAATAATTTGTTCCTGTTAAAAAAACCAGGTACTTCTAAGAGAAATTTGATAGTGTTAAGTAAAACTTTATTAGTATTAGGGAAAAAGTTGTTACTTCGAAGAGAAAATTTGTTAGTATTAAGGAAAACTTGCTACTTCTGACAGAAAACTTGTTATCATAAACGAAAAAATTATTACTTCTTAAAAAATTTGGTTTCTTTGACAGAAAAATTTTTACTTCTAACAGATAACTCGTTATCACTGACAAAATATTTTTAATTCTAAGCGAACTTTGTTAGCTTTGATGGAAAAATTGGTGCTATCAGAAAAAATTGTTACTGTTAAGAAAAAAACCTCTTACTTCTAAGAGAGATTGAATAGGGTTAAGTAAAAGTTTGTTAGTGTTAAGGAAAAAGTTGTTACTTCGATGAGACAATTTGTTAGTGTTAAGGAAAACTTGCTACTTCTGACAGAAAACTTGATATCATAAACGAAAAAAATTGTTACTTCTAGGAAAAATATGTTATCTTTGATGAAAAACTTGTTAGTTCTAACAGAAAACTTGTTATCACTGACGAAAAATTTTTACTTCTAAGAAAAATTTGATAGTGTTAAGTAAAATTTTGTTAGTATTAAGGGAAAAGTTGTTACTTTGAAGAGAAAATTTGTTAGTTTTTAAGAAATCTTGCTACTTCTGACAGGAAACTTGTTATCATAAGCGAAAAAATTGTTACTTCTAAGAAAAATTTTGGTGACTTCGACAGAAAACTTGCTACTTCTAACATATAACTTTGATAGTGTTAAGATAGTGTTAATTTGTTAATGAAAAATTAGATAGTGTTAACTAAAAGTTTATTAGTATTAAAGAAAAGTTGTTACGACGAAGAGAAAATTTGTCGGTGGTATGGAATACTTGCTACTTTTGTGTGTATATGTGTGTGTATATATGTGTGTGTGTATTTGTGTGAGTATATGTGTGTGTGTATTTTTGCGTATTTGTGTTTGAGTTTGTGTTTATGTGTTTGTGTGTGTGTGGTTGTATGTGTGTGTGTGTGTTTGCGTGTGTGTATATGTGTGTGTATGTGTTTGTGTATGTGTGTGTATGTGTGTGTATGTGTGTGTGTATGTGTATGTAATTATTTATGTTTGTGTTTATTTGTGCGTTTGTGTGTGTGTGTGTGTGTGTATTTGTGTGTGTATGTGTGTGTATGAGTGTGTTTTTTTGTGTGTATGTGTGTTTATGTGTGTGTATGTGTGTGTATGTTTATGTTGTGTGTGAATGTGTGTGTATGTGTGTGTATGTGTGTGTGTGTTTGTGTGTGTGTATGTGTGTGTGTGTATGTGTATGTATGTCTGCGTGTGTTTGTATGTGTGTTTTTCTGTGTGTATTTTTGTGTGTGTGTGTGTGTTTGTTTGTATGCGTGTATATGTTTTTTTGTATATGTGTATGTATGTGTTAGTTATAATGTAAGTGTTTATGTGTGTCTGTGTATGTTTGTGTGTATGTGTTTGTGTATATTTGAGTTTATGTCTGTGTGTTTATGTGTGTGTATGTGTTTGTGTGTCTGTGTGTGTTTGTGTGTGTGTATGTGTGTGTGTGTTTGTGTGTATGTGTGTGTGCGTGTGTGTGAGTTTGTTTTTGTGTGTGTGTTTGTGTGTGTTTGTTTGTGTGGCATGTGTGTATGTTTATATTTGTGTTTATGTGTGTGTATTTATGTTTGTGTATGTTTGCTTTTATTTGTGTGTATTTTGTTTTGTTTGCGTTTGTGTTTGTGTGTGTGTATTTTTATGTATGTGGGTGTTTATGTTTGTTTGTATGTGCGTGTTTATATGTGTGTGTGTGTTTGTGTATGATCTTGTGTGTATGTGTGTGTGTTTATGTGCGTGTGTATGTGTGTTTGTGTATGTGTATGTGTGTGTATGTGTATGTTTGCATGTTTGTGTGTATTTGTATGTATGTATGTGTGTATGTGTGTGTGTATGTGTGTATGTGTGTATGTTTGTTTTTTTTTTTTTGTTTTTTTGTGTATGTGTGTATTTGTATATGTGTGTATGTGTTTATGTGTGTATGTGTGTATGTGGTTATTTTTGTATGTGTGTATATGTGTATTTGTGTGTGTGTGTATGTGTATATGTATGTATGTGTTTGTGTTTATGTATATGTGTGTTTATGTATGTATGTGTATGTGTGTTAGTGTATATGTGTGTGTGTTTTTTTGTGTGTGTGTTTTTATGTGTGTGTGTATGTGTGTGTGTATGTCTGTGTGTGTATGTGTGTGTGTATGTGTGTGTGTGTCTGTGTGTGTATGTGTGTGTGTATGTGTGTATAATAATTTATTTATGACCCACATATGAACATTATAAATGACAGTGCGGAGTAATAGAAAATATAAAAGAAAAAATAACAACATCATTACGAAATCAAACAACAACAAAAAATACAAATTAACCGATATCACGATGAAAAAAATAACTAAGGGGTTAGTGACAGAAACAACATTACTAGTATTCATAATAATATTATAATACACACTGGCAAGTCGCACGCAAGCATCAATGACACAATACCGAGAAACAAAATTTCTATTTTTAACACGCCTGGGTAAGTACATCAAATATTTACAATATCTAAAATAACCACTTCTAAGTCTCCGTAAATCTTTTTTCCTCAGCAAGTGGTCGAAATCAGATAGAAAATATACTCATGGAGAGCAAAATATATTATAAAGCCGGGTTAGTCCCTCACGATTATAACACCCTCTATTTGGAGATATCTTACCATATGACCCGCAAATATTTTTTAATGCATTAGTAACCAACTCGGAGCAAGTTTCGGAAATGGACGGGCAAAACGATATACCAAGCCACTTGACTTTATCCAAACAAGGTAATGAAATCAAACCGAGGTTTAATGGAGATACAGAAATGCTACTATTAAAACACATAAACTCACACTTTCCCATATTAACAGATAGGCCAATATCACTAAGTAGAGAAGACAGCTTACGGAAGTTCTGAGCCAGCCCTCGACAAGAAAAACTAACTAAAAGGACATCATTGGCGTATGCAATATAACTAAAAACCAATATCACGAAAAAACACAGTAGGAGATAGATGTTTTAAACAAGTAGCAAGGACACATTTAAATATATAAGGAGATAAAACTCCTCCCTGTCTAACGCCTTTCCTAACAGCTATCGAATCAGAAGTATTTGACAGCCACTTAATACGCACATAAGAATTATCATACCAATACCGCAATGTAGAAATAACTGAATAATTGACTCCAGAACAAGCAAGGGAATGCAAGGCCTGGGCGTGAACAACATTATCAAAAGCCCCGGAAATGTCTACTGTGCAGCAATACAATGAACGCTAATGGGCAAAAGCTTCGTTTAACAACCGGCTGAGCACATGATGCGCATGGGGGCAACCAACCCCTCTTCCAAATCCTAGTTGAAAAGACGAAAAATCGCACTTAGAAGTTATTTCAGGCAAAAAGACATACTCAAAAATCTTACTCATAAAGCAAGATACAGTAATCGGTCTATAATTCGAGCATGAATCTGGATCTTTACCGCGTTTAAGTATAGACATGACACTACCGGAAAGAAAACTATCAGGAACCAGAGATTGAGCTATACAAATCTGGAATAATAACTGCAGGTGGTTCAACAATAATGGGCAATCATAAGCAAAATTCCTAAAGCATGGGCCATCACAATCAGGAGAATCTGATCTTTTTACTTTCTTCAGCGCCCAATGTAAATCACTCATACTTATCGCAGGGACTCTATATTGACAAACAGACACTGGCAGGACCGAACAAAGTAGTTTAGAAAAATTTTTCTGAACACACTGATTAAATACGGAAAATATGTCAATATAATGGCGCACAAAATTCATAAGGTTTAATTCCTACTGAGGTGGGGGAGAACACTTACTGCTATTGATAACTCTTTTCCAAGTCATTTTACTATTTGGAGCGTCCCACGCGTTGAGCCTTGCATTACGTAAGCAAGATTTGTATTCTTTCTTCGTTTTTTGCTTGACTGTAAACACAGCACCAGAGGAGGGTCAATCGCAAGCGTTCCACAATCGCAATCAAAACTTTGCGCGGTTCTTTACTTTTTTCACTTCCGGATGTATATTCCACAGGGGCTTGCGAGACCCAGAACGCACGTGCTCAATCGGAACTGCAACTTTTGTGGCCGACTTTAGACATGCCACTATCTGGTAATAATACAAATTTAGGTCTTCCTTAGAATCAGGGCACTTAATCGAAGTCTGGAGCAAGTGAAACGGGACTTTGATCGTTGAGAGTAGAGTGCATAAAGTAGTAATATACATCTCAACGTTTATCCGATTCCAATTGGGCTTTTGATACCATTTTGAATGGGGACCCTTAAAGTGGGCTTGAATGTCAGGAGGCTCAATTAGGCACGAAATAGGGAGATAGTCATGACTGATTTTATCTTCATCGACAAACACCTCGGATTTAATTAGACCGGACTTAGACACAATAATATGGTCGAGGTTGCATTTAACGGAGCCTCGATTATGAATGTAAGTATAAGCCAGGTTCTTAGCAGCGACATGATAGACACTTGGCAGAGAATCTAGCAGGAATTCAGATCGATCAGATGAGGTCAATATGTCAGTATTCATATCCCCGGCTAAGATCCAATCAACATTTTTATCTGCAAATTTTATGAAAAGAGATTTCAGTTTATGGCAAGCTTTAGCAAAAGCAGTAAATGACTGAGTGTTTCGATGATTGCATGGGAGATACACATTTACAAAAGCCATGTTATTACACTGGATTGCTAGAATATTAGCATCAGAATAAATTTGCACAGGCTGATATCCCGACCGATTGAAGATAGCGGTGCCACCGGAAGGGCGACCGCGGGTCTTTTTTGCTTCTCGAATAAATATATCATGTGTAGCAGACCACCTTAAACTGTTCGTATTAACTTTGGAAAGTAGATGTTCCTGTAGGAATCCGAAATCAAAATTTAGCAGCTCGGTAAATTGCAGATCCTTATCTTTAGTACCATTAATGTTCAGAGAAACAAAACTTAAGGCTGCAGGAGAAGTCATCATGTTGTCTTGGCAAGTGCATTTCTCAGTACCGAGCATTTTAAACTATAAGAAACATGATTTCCTCCGCAATTGGCGCACTTAGGAGCAACTGAGCTAGGGTTGTCCATGGTGTTTTCGTGAGCCCCAGCACAGCGGGAACATTTTGGTAAATCAGGAGAACGTGGGCATCTAGCAATAGTGTGATCTACTCCTTGGCACCGGAAACAACGACGCGTAATTCTTGGTAGATTTCAACACGAAAAAGCTCATATCCAAGTCGGAGACCATGGTTAATTGCATTTTCAGTGCTAACTGATCCAGAAATTCCAAACGAAAACATTTTGAATGTCCTATTTTTATAGCACGTACTAATTCCGGTATGCTTTCCTTTAGAGAAGATTCTGATACATTTTCGGGGATACCCCGAACAATACCAAGTGCTTTTTTATCAAGGACCTTGGTATGAACATTAGGTAGGCTCTTAGAGGCTGAGGTGGCAAGGGATACGGCTTACTGCCTATCTCGAGTAACTAAGATCCACTTTTTATTCTGATTATCAGGTTTTAGACTTAAAATCCCTTCACGACCTTCAAGCGTATTCAATTTATCTTTTCGCAAACCAGGATCACTTAAATCGGTAGGAACATTTTTCACAATCACTGCATATGTAGGTTTATCTTCAACTAAAGGGGGAGCGACGGGGGGGGGAAGGCGGCTGGGTTTGAAGCTTTTCTGGCAAAGCGCGTAATTCATTAAAACAGGCGTTTATCTTACTACTAAGCATGGAATATGCCGATGCGGGAATTGTCGGGATTTCACTCGCGTTCCTTATCACGAAGTCCGGCACATCTATATCTTCAGAGTCACATCTTTCGAACGCTGCAATAATATCGGCAATACTATTTTGTTGGGCGTTATTACCACCTCGCCTGGGTGGAACTTCCCTTGGAAACGCTTTCTGGAGGAAAAGCTTTCTCGCATCTAACACATCAGTAGCCGAAAAAAAAATCCAAAGCATGATCTTTAATCGAATCGTGGGTAATCCCTTGTTCGAGATTTTTCTGTATGAAATTCAACACTGGATTATAAAAAAGTTTATCTTTCGCCCAAATTCCAGGATCAATCATTTTCACTTACAGTAATATAGTCCGTAAATCGTAATCCCTTATTCCACTTATGATACCAAATTGCTTCGATTAATCGTGTCCGTAAATCATAAGCCGTAAAAACTTATGTAAATGTCCAGAAACTAGTTTAAAACATTAAGCAAAGGTTTCATATATGGGTCAGGAACTATAATCCTTTGAAATATTGCGAAATCTAACTAACTTCACTGGGATTATAATTCAATGAAAATCTTACTGGTTTGACAATGTTAATAAAATATCCAAGTGTATGTGTGTATATGTGTATGTGTGTATGTGTGTATATGTGTATGTGTGTATATGTGTATATATGTATGTGTGAATGTGTGTATGTAAGTATGTGTGTATGTGTGTATGTGTGTATGTGTGTGTGTATTTGTATATGTATCTTTATGTGTTTGTGTGTTTTTGTGTTTGTGTGCATTTGTGTATATGTGTATATGTGAATGTGTTTGTGTGTGTATGTGTGTATATTTTCATTTGTGTGTGTGTGTCTCTGTGTGTGTTTGTTCGTTTTTGTGTATGTGTGTGTATGTGTGTATGTGTTTATATTTGTCAGTTTATTTGTGTGTCTGTGTGTATTTGTGTATGTCTGTTTGTGTGTTTGTTTGTATGTTTGTTTGTTTGTATGTGTGTTTGTGTGTATGTGTGTGTAAGTGTGTTTGTGTGTTTGTGTGTGTATGTTTGTATTTTTGTACGTGTGTATGTGGTTATTTGTTTTTGATTGGTTGTGTGTATTAGTGGATGTGTGTATGAGATTATGAGTGTATGTGTGTAAGTGTGTGTGTGTGTATGTGTGTATGTGTGAATGTGTGTATGTTTGTATGTTTGAATGTTAGAAAGTGTGTATGTGTTTGATTGAATGTTTGAATGAGTGTATGTGTGTATGTGTTTATGAATATGTGTGTGAGTGCGTGTGTGTATTTGTGTATGTGTGTATTTGTGTTTTTGTTTATGTGTGTATGTGTGTATTTTTGTATGTATCTATGTGTGGATATGTCTATGTGTCTGTGTGTCTATGTGTCTATGTGTTTATGTTTCTTCTTGTGTTGTGTGTATATGTGTGCGTGTCTATGTGTGTATGTGTGTATGTTTGTATGTATGTGTGTATGTAAAAAAATATCCAAAACCCATGTTCATCAGTCTAAAAAATTCTAAGTGCAAAAGAAATTCACTTGTGATATTTTCAAAATACACAGTTAAAATAGTATAAATATGATGATTTTGATTTCTCTACTAAAAACCATATTTGTAATGATATTTTTATTTTTATTTTTTTATTTTTACTTAGTTTTTTATTTCGACGATATTAAAATTTTATTCTCGGTGCTGTCGACAACCAGCCATAGAGTACCACTGGTAAAGCTCCATAAAAAAAAGTTGAATAGTTTCCAAGTCCAAGAAAAAAATTTGTCGAGAAAAAAAGCGTTACAGCAAACATTATCTTTCTAATAGTTCATGTCATTTTACGACACAAAAAAGTTTAAAAATTTCTGTGTTAAAAACGCAGTTAAAAAAAGTTAAACAAAAAGTTCAAAAAAATAGGTAAGAAAGAGAAGGACAAAAGTTAGGCAGTGAGGGGCTTTGGGATCCTTAGAGCTTGGGTCATTGATGACTAAGGATTGTCGTATCATTGTCTAAAATGTACACGACTTTTTGCAGTAGCTCCAATAGTATAACCACTATGGGCGTCGTCAAATCCATAACCCCCTCACTACTGGATTTGTTTTCATCGAACTTTTTGTGTAAAACAGAGCAAAAATGTATTTTGGATTTTTAAGAAGAATATTTAGTAACTCCAATAGTATAGCCTACCCCCTAAGGACATCGTCAAATACCTAACCCCCTCAATATTTGATTTCAAAGGATTGTTCTGGATTTCTTCATTAAAATTCTATTCTCGGGGCCTTTTAATGTAATGCATTAAAAATCCCACTTTATATTCACTTAATGTAGGAATCCTACAAAATGTAAATCCATTTCATCCGACCCAAATATAAAATTTATTCATATAACAATCAATTATAAAAGGCCCGATAAATCAGTTATGCAAGAGTTCAGTGACTTTCCTGGCCCTGACAGAGTTCATTGATCCTCAAGAGTGCCTTAGGGAATGGCCGTGATAGAATTCATTGGTCCTCAAGAATGCCTGGCCTTGATAGAGCTCATTGATCCTCAAGAGTGCCTTAGGGAATGGCCTTGATTGAGTTCCTTGATCCTCAAGTGTGACTGGCCTTAATAGATTTCATTGGTCCTCAAGAGGGCCAGGCCTTGATAGAGCTTATTTATCCTCAAGAGTGCCTTAGGGGATGGCCTTGACAAGTGAGGGGATACTTACTTCCTATTAAAATTGTAGAGCTTCACTCTTATCCATACGACACAATCTACTATTAAGTTGGAACTTTCAGGGAGTGATGTGATGAGGGGGATAATCAATTGACCAGAATACAATATGTGCACACTACTACTACTACCACCACCACTACTACTACTGCTACTACAACTACTATTTCTATTGCGACTACTACTAATGTTCATACCACTTGTCGAAAGGGGCACATAAGCAATTTCTTAGGAACCACTTAGCTTATTAAGTTGAAACCCCAGGAAATGGCGGGGTGATTTTCAACGGACGAAAAGGTAATGTGCATACTACTTCTTCTACTGTGGTTACTACTACTACTAATGCTACTGCTACTACTCCTACTATAACCATTATGACTCCCATTTCTGTTAAGGCTAAGAATATGAACGCTAAAATTTCAGGGAATAAAACTAAATCAAAACGGGGTGAAAGACCCTTCCAAACCATGTTTGATCTTAATGAAAGTTGTGCGTTGAAATTCAAAATGTGTAAGAACACTGAAGATAATTACTATCCACACTACTACTACTACTACTATTACTTTTAGCTACTCACTGCAGAACCTAGCCACCTGTGGCCATCACAGAAACGCACTCTCTTCTTCCATCCCAATATATTCAAAGCCTCCCTCTTTACACTCTCCCAAGAGGTTTCTATATCCCTTAAATCTTACCTTGCGACATCCTAACACCCCGTTTCGGGCCAACCTACTTTTAGTTTTGCCCCAGACGTTGGCCGACGAGAACAATCTTCGGCAATCTGCCATCCTTCATCCGCAGGAGATCTCTTAGACCTTTCATCATTTCTCTCATTATAGTCCTAGAAAGCGGGACTGAACCATATTTTCTGTACAGCTTGCTGTTTGAGCCACAGCCAGTCAGTCGGGTATCCAAAATAATCTGTAGGATTTTTCTTTGATAAATTCCCACTTAATATGTATCTAACTATTAAAGGAATTCGATTCATCTCTCTCAAAATATTTTCAAATCTAATTTAGCTATTGTAGACTCTAGTAAACCACTTGTTAGCTAATAGTAGTGTCTTGGTTTAAGTGAATCTTGATAAATTCCTATTTCATATGTCTCTAGCTCTAACAAGAATTCGATTCAACTCTCTCTTACTATGGTAAAAATATAATTCACCTATTGCAAACACTAATAAACCACTTGTGAGCTGATACTAGTGTCTGCGTTTGAGCGAATCTTGACAAATTCCCACTTCTTATGCCTTTAACTCGAAAAAGAGTTCGACTAATCTCTTTCAGACTATTGTAAAAATATAACTAAACTAATTCACACTCAAGTAAAACTACTTGTGAGCTGATAGTAGTGTCTGTGTTTGAGTGATAATTGAAAAATTTCCAATTCATGTGTCTCTAACTCTAAAAGGAATTCGATTCAACTCTCTCCGACAAAGGTAAAAGATCTAATTCACATATTTCAGACTCTAGTAAACCACTTGTGATCTGATAGTAGTGTCTGGGTTTGAATTATCTTGATAAATTCCCACTTAATATGTCTCTAACTCTAAAAGGAATTCGATTCATGTCTCTCAGACTATTGTAAAAATCTAATTCGCCTATTTCAGACTCTAGTAAACAAATTTTTAGCTGATAGTGTCTATGTTTCAGTGAATCTTGATAAATTCCCACTTCATATGTCTGTAACTCTAAAAAGAATTCGATTCATCTCTCTCAGACTATGGTAAAATCTAATTCACCTATTCAAGACTCTAATAAACCACTTGTGAGCTGGTAGTAATGTCTGTGTTTGAGTGAATCTTGATAAATTCCCACTTAATATGTCTCTAGCTATAGAAAGAATTCGATTCATCTCTCTCAGACAGTAGTAAAAATCTAAGTCCCGTATTTCTGACTCTAATAATCCACTTATGAGTTGGTAGTGATGTCTGTGTTTCAGTGAATCTTGATAAATTCCCACTTAATATTTATCTAGCTCTAAAAGGAATTCGATTCATCTCTCTCAGACTATGGTAAAAATCTAATTCACCGATTTTAGACTCTAGTAAACCAATTGTGAGCTGATGGTAGTGCCTGTGTTTGATTGAAACTTGATAAATTCCCACTTCATACGTCTCTAACTCTAAAAGGAATTTGATTCAACTCTCTCAGACTATGGTAAAATCTAATTCGCCTATTTCAAACACTAGTAAACCAATTGTGAGGTGATACTAGTGTCTGTGATTGAGCGAATCTTGACAAATTCCCACTTCTTATGCCTTTAACTCGAAAAAGAGTTCGACTAATCTCTTTCAGACTATTGTAAAAATCTAATTCACCTATTTCAGACTCTAGTAAACTACTTGTGAGCTAATAGTAGTGTCTGTGTTTGAGCGAATCTTGAAAAATTCCGACTTAATATGTCTCTAACTGTAAAAAGAATTCGATTCATCTCTTTCAGACTACGGTAAAAATCTAATTCATATATTTCAGACTTCAATAATACACTTGTGAGCTGCTAGTAATGTCTGTGTTTGAGTGAATCTTGATAAACTTCTCACTTCATATGTATCTAACTCTAAAAGGAAATGATTCATCTCTTTCAGACTATTGTAAAAATCTAATGCCCCTATTTCAGACTCTAGTAAAACAATTGTGAGCTGATAGTAGTGTCTGCGTTTGATTGAATCTTGATAAATTCCCACTTCATATGATTCTAACTCCAAAAAGAATTTGATTCATCTCTCTCAGACTATGGTTAAAGTCTTTTTCATCTATTTCAGACTCTAATAAACCACTTTTGAGCCAATAGTAGTGTCTGCCTTTAAGTGAATCTTGATAAATTCCCACATCCTATGTCTCTAACTCTATAGAAAAGTTCGATTTATCTCTCAGACTATGGTAAAAATTCCCACTTTATATGTCTCTAACTCTAAAAAGTATTCAAAAAACTCTCTCAGAATAAGGTAAAAATTCTAATTAACCTATTTCAGACTCTAGTATACCTCTTTTGAGCTAATAGTAGTGTCTGTATTTGAGTAAATCTTGATAAATTCCCACTTCATATGTCTCTAATTATAAAAAGAATTGGATTCATCTCTAAGACTATGATAAAAAATCTAATTCACCTATTTCAGACTCTAAAAAAAATACTTTTGAGCTGATAGCAGTGTATGTGTTTGAGAAAATATTGATAAATTCCCACTTCATATGAATTTAACTCTAAAAAGAATTCAATTCAACTCTCTCGGACTATGGTGAAAATCTAATTCACATATTTCAAACACAAGTAAACCACTTATAAGCTGATAGTAGTGCCTGTGTTTGAGTGAATATTGATAAATTCCCACTTCATATGTCTCTTACTCTAGAAAGAATTCGATTCAACTCTCTCATAATATGGTAAAAATCTAATTCACCTATTTTGGACACTAGTAAACACATTCGATTTGCTAGTGTACCCTAAAAATAATGGAAAAATAACAAATCAATGCATAAAATATTTTTAATGAAATAACGACATGTAGAATATTAACTTACAAAAATATGTCACATACATTATTATATATTATTAATATCATTGAACAACTTTGAACATTTTGAATCTATTCCATAAAATAATTCTTCATGTTTTCTGTTGATAGTGTAGGTACTCTCTTCTCTTAGTTTGTAATCACTAGAATATCATTAATCCATTTTGAGTCTTTCACAATTTTTACTGTGATGTAAGCTACAGGTTCAATATGCGTTTCGCCATTGGTATTAGTGCCTTCATTTACTATATGTGTTGGTATATGATCAATGATAGTAATAATGTTCAGATGTGCTTTATTTTCAATCACTTTATCTTTATATACATAGTGTGATGTTGTCTGCCAATGCCCTTCTTATTTTGCCAGCGATTTCACTGTCTAGTATCACATTATTTTTACACTGGTAACAGCTCTGGCACGCAAACAAGATAAGGTTTATGATATTAGTAGAAGAGTACGCCTTTCGTCTTTTGACCTTCCGTTGAATGCTAATACCCGAAAGCGGAACATAAGGTTTATCACTGGGTAACGTGTTACCAAGAGCACTAGCAAGAAGATTCCCCTCTTCATCAGTTATTTTTTTATGCTGGCATTCTCTTTGAGTGATTTCATCTCTGAAGATCTCACTCTCACATATCCACCACTGTAAGAGTTTTTGGTACTCCAAAGAAATTTAATATCTCACAGTCATGACAATGCACACATTCATTTCCAATGAGATCTCCAGTAGTACTTGTTTCATAGTTTAGATATTTGTCTTTGTCAGCATTCAACGCAACAATGACCTTATCATGTGCACACACTTTACTTCGAATATTTCATCTTCACTTTTTTATAAATATGATTCAAGTGTTTATCCTTCCAATATACAAAAAATACTGATTGAATATGTGCAATAAACTACGTAGTCTCGATGAGCAACCATAGAGTACCACAGGGGTCAGCCGCATAAAAAATATCCAAAAACCATAATCATCAGTCCGAAAAATTCTAAGCGCCAAAGAAATTCCCTCGTGACATTTTTAAAATACAAAATGAAAATAGTAAACATATGATACTTGTGACTTTTGTTCTAGAAAAACCAAATTTGTACATTTTTTTCATCTTTTACTTAGTTTTTTTTTATTTCAACGATATTAAAATTCTATTTTCAGGGCTGTCTAAAAAAAAAGTTGAATAGTTTCCAAATCCAAAAGAACATTTTTGTCCAAAAAATGTGTTACTACAAACATCATGTTTCTAATTGTAAAAATCACGACTAATATATTTATATCATTCTCATTTCGAATTTCGACAATATTAAATGTAATTTTTTTTTGTTTTAAGTATATTTCATGTCATTTGAAAACATTAAAAAACTGAAAAATTTCTATTTTATAAAAAAGGTTCTAAAAAAGTTTAAAGAAAGTTAAATAAAATAGGCACAAAAAAAAGGGGGGCAAATAGTTTGGGGGGGGGGAGTGAGGAGCATTGAGGCCCTTGGAGGTTGGGTCATCGATGACTAAGGTCTATCATATCATTGCCTAAAATGTATACGACTTTTTGTAGTAGCGCCAATAGTATACCCACTATGGGTTTCGTCATATCCATAACCCCCTCACAACTGGACATCTTTTCATAGAAGTTTCGTTTAAAACAGAGCACAAAACGTATTTTGTAAGAAGAATTTGTAGTAACTCCAATAGTATAGACTACCCCCTAAGGGCATCGTCAAATCCCTAACATCCTCACTACTTGATTTCTCAGGATGGGTCTTGATTTCTAAGGATTGTTCTGGATTTCTATTTTAAAACTTTATTCTGGGTGCCTTTTAATATAATTCATTTAAAGTGGGATATAATATACATTAAAATGGGATATAAAATCCCACTTTACATTTACTTAATGTAGGAGCCTTATAAAAATATAAATCGATTTAATCCAACCCAAATATACAATTTATTCACATAACTATCAGTGGCAAAAGGCCAGAGAAATTGGTTATGCAGCAGTTCAGTGACTTTCCTGGCCTTGATAGAGTTTATTGATCCTCAAATGTGCCTTAGGGAATGGC
This sequence comes from Artemia sp. Qi Xiang Cuo, assembly GCF_049724085.1. Classification (NCBI taxonomy): domain Eukaryota; kingdom Metazoa; phylum Arthropoda; class Branchiopoda; order Anostraca; family Artemiidae; genus Artemia; species Artemia sp. Qi Xiang Cuo. Next base: position 84,551,137 of record NC_142795.1, on the reverse strand, counting down.
CTTGGTAGAATTCATTGATCCTCAAGAGCGCCTTAGAGAATGGCATTGATAGAGTGCATTGGTCCACAAGAGTGCCTGACCTTGATAGAACTCATTGATCCTCACGAGTTCCTTAGGGAATGGCCTTGATAGAGTTCATAGATCCTCAATAGTGCCTGGCCTTGATAGAGTTCATTGGTCCTCAAGTGTGCCTGACCTTGATAGAGCTCATTGATCCTCAAGAGTGCCTTAGGGGAAGGCCTTGACAAGTGAGGGGATACTTACTTTCTATTAAAGGTGTATAGCTTAACTCTTATCCATACGACACAATCTACTCTTAACACCCTGAGTCATTCCTGAGATACGCCCTTTTGACAAACCCCATGCCCATAGTGTATTTTGATTTAGTTCAACCTCTCAACATTCCCTGAAAGATTCGCCTGAATACATTTTGCATCTTTGGACACAAAAGGTTAAACACGCCCCCCCCCTTCCTGATAACACATATTTTATGGAAACAAGGAGCAAATGTATAGCTGACAGCCCTTGTCCCAAAGGCTGTGGGATGGGGGTGTTATCCCTAGAGGCATAGTTAATGGACTTTTCAACTAAGCTGAACAAGATGGCTATATCGAAATTTTAAACGGATGTCTTTGAGGGGCCAGGTTGGTTGGATAGCACTGGTTACTCTCAAATCACTTCTGACTCTTAAAAAGTGCACTAGAACTTTCATTTTCCAATCGAATGAGTTCCTTCCAAAATTTCTACGACAACTCCTTCCATACGAAGTTTTCCAGGCTGAGCCGTCCACAAGAAATTTGCCGGGGGGGGGGGGATTCGCAGCAAGGATAGAATTGTCAGGGAGTATTTTTCTGGGGGAAGGATTTTACGTGGAAGGAACTTTCCATGGATAAATTTTTTTGGGGGATGATTTTCCATGGAAGGGGGAGGTGGATTTCCTTGGATAATTTGAAAAACGATCAGAAATTAAATATAAAAAATCAAGTTTTTTTTACTGAAAGTAAGGAGTAACTTTAAAACTTAGAACCACTGCATATAAATAATAGACAGTAGGATCACAACTCAGTAATGTTTGACTACTACAGTCTTGGTGCGCATATAAGCTTTGCTTTTATGTCGTGTAGGTGACATTAAAGTTTTGAAATTATGTGAAAAAGATTATTATGTCACCGAGAGGAGAGGAGGTGGGATTTTAAAAAAAAGAAAAAAAAAACCTTCACCCATACACTCGTTCAACCTCGTCCATTGGACCGCTGATGGCAGATCACATGAGAACCCTGGAACACGTATTTTAGCAGAAACTTTCTCAAAATGCCTTAGAAATCAACTCGAGACTTCGAAACCTACTTGTAATTTCTTAAAACATCTAATAATAACATTGCACTACTAATTACCGATTTTCATATATGTATTGGAATAAATTAATTTAAAATTAGATTCTTTAAAATTTAGTGTTACAAAGGTGAAGCCAAGTTTCACGTTCAAGAGAAATTTGACTTGTCTATCCGTGAAAAAATCTAATGTCGCTTATGCTTATACGCTCTCTGGAGCACTTGCATCTCGGTCCGGCTGAGATGCCCTGAAAGCTCTTGCTCTGAATTCCATGTTTAAGTACGAGTTAGCTACCAAATACTAGACTAGGTCTATCTCCAAATACTAGAGTACCTGGAAGTAAATAGCCCAATCTACTTTATCTATTAATAGATGGCCTTGAATATCTATAGAAAGTAGTAAAAAATTTTTTGTTTCTATAATATGAGCGAGAAGCTAGTTTTAAACCCAGTTTTAAATTTTCTGAAAAGATCGATGACTGATGGTGTGAAAATTGATTTAATTGTAAAAACAGCAGTTGTCTACTACAATCGAGACGTAGTTTTGCAAGCTTAAAAGCTACTAAATGCTGAACTGAATGTTTCAAGCCACATGGTATCACACTTGAAAAAAGAGAACAATTTTCTGACATGTGCAAAACTCTTTTCACAGATGCAAAGCTAAATGTCCCCATACCTAATTTTGTTATAATGAGCCCATGCAAAGTCCCGACCGTAGGGGAGGCTGTACACGCTACGGTTGTATCTAAAGCGAATGAGTTGTCACGAAATCTGGACAATTTTATTGAAAATTCCACATCTACCCCTAAATGGCCTCAAGTTGAACCGCAAGAACGGTCAAATTTAGCCTCAAAAGTTTCTTATGCGGTGGTTCTCAAGAATCCTCCTAAGGATTTGAAAGGTCCATCAGAGAGAAAAACCTTTATAGATAGTTTGTTTCCTAGTGCTGACGGAGGGATAAATGAACTCCACCGAAGCAAAGGGGAGTGGAAGCTTGTCGTTTCTAATAAACATATTGCTACCCAAATTGTTGATAAAGCGAAGTGCTCTGAACTCTCTCTTGAGGCATCAACTAAAAAACCCGTCTTTGTTGCAGCCATTAAGTGGGTACCCGACGATTTGGACGACACTAAACTTAAAGAGCTTATTCCAAATGGCGTCAAAATAGCACAGTGTGGGAAATCAAGAACATTTAAAGTGTACTTTCAATCTCTAAATGAGCTTGACAGATTCCTAAAGGATTCAATTAAAGTTGGATACGAGCGTCTTCCTGTGCAGGAGTTTATTTTCCTCCCTCGCCGGTGCTTTAACTGCCATGTTACTAGCCATGTCGCTGTGAACTGTAAACAGCCAACCATATGTTTGAGATGGAGCAAGTGACCACAAGTCTACCTCCGATCACCCGTGCAAGAAAACTCCTATTTGTGTTACTTGTAAAGGGGAAGGTCATACGTGCTATAGTGTTAACTGCCCTGAAAATCGTAAACCGTTAAAAGTGAGCCCATAATGCTAAGCCTTATGTCTTGGAATATTAATGGAGCCTTGTTAAATAAATTACCAGTGCTAAATGACCTTATTTGAAAATATTCTGTTATTTTTGTTCATGAGCATTTTATTACTTAGCTTAGTATAAATTTACTTAAGTTAAAAGGTGCTTCATCATTCTGTGTGCCCGCTAAGATATTAAGTAGAGGGGGTAGACCATCTGAAGGTCTAGCATCATTCGTACTTTCATATGTCCGCTCTAGCTTATTTGATACGGGTAGTAGTTTTCTTGCAATTAGGATTGAGAGTTGTATCTTCATTATCTTCACTGATCAATCTGATCAATTATTCGCCCTTTCTGTACAAAAGCTTGGTTCATGTTTGGGTAAAGTTAAGCGAATAGGCTTGCCTATTAGGTAATATAGAATTTGTTTACTCAGTGCAGGAAGAATGGGATAAATAGACAGGGAGTAGGCCTCATGATGAATAAGGAAGCTGCTAAGTCTTGTTTAGGCTGGGACAGTATTAATGAAATAATTCTAATGGCTCATTTTCTAACTATACAGTTCAGGGTATCTGTTATAGTTGACTATGCCTCTGTTGAGCCAACAGACAGACGTCATAGTGACTCAGATGAATTTCACTTACAGTTACAGGAGCAAATAGACAGGGTCCCAGGTAGAAATATGATGTTATTACTGGGAGATTTTAACACCCATGTCGGTAGAAATAGGGATAAATGGTATCCTAGCCTAGGTAAATTTTGTGTAGGAAAAGAAAGCAGTAATGAATAGAGACTTTTGCAATTTTGTAGGTATAACAATCTAGTTATAACCAATACGGTGTTTGGTCATAAAATGGCTCATAATTTAACATGGTATTCACGTGATGGTAAGACAGCAAACCTTATTGATTATGTTATAGTAAACCGAACACTGGCAGGATCAATACAAGATACTAGGGTACATAGAAGTGCTGTTATGGATGTTAAAAGTAAAGATCACCATCTAGTAGTGTCAAGGGTTAATTTAGAGCTGAAGTATCAGAAGGCTAACTACCTCCCGGGAAGTTATGAAGTTGGAAGACTCCAGGATGAGAATTTGAGAGAAACTTTAGAGGAACAGTTGAATACTAAACTCCAGAGTTTAAAAGTTGATAATGTGGAAGATGGTTCGAATAATTTTAGAGAAATAATTTGTGAAGTTGTTGAAGGTGTCTTAGGGAAGAAAGCTAGAACTGCAGCTAAGAATATCAGTGAAAAAGCTTTATGTTTGATAGAAAGGAGAAAGGACTTGTACAAGAATTTTCTGAGTGATAGATCATATGAAAACAAAAGGAATGCAAGGAAAGCGGAGAAAGAAATAAAATCTGAACTAAGGAGGTGTGAAGTGGAGGCGGCCATGAATAAATTGCCGAGGATCTGGAAGATTCAGCTTGATGGCATAATAGTAAAATATTGTACTGGCATGTTAACAAATTGAGAGGGAGGAGTCAATCCAGACTTTGCCCAGTTAAAGACAGGAACGTGGCCAGAATTAGCAATAAGGAAAGAACTAAAGAGAGATGGGCCGAACATTTTGAGAATTTGCTTAACCGAGATAGAGTTGCAGGAAAAGATATAGAGGAAAATGAAAAATAGAGAGATTTAGAGGAAAGTGATACCTTGGATGTGAAGGAAGATTTGTTTTGTGAGGAAGAATTAGCGAAAGTACTAAAAGGATTAAAAAATAATAAGGCTATAGGTGCTGATAGGGTGGTAAATGAGTTTATTAAATACGGTGGCTCTGAGGTTAGAAATAAGCTACAGAATATTATTAATATGATTTTTGAAAAGGGGAAGTACTTAACGATTTTAGGAAAACCTTAATTAAGCCACTGTATAAGAAAGGTGATAAGAGTGAGTGTTGTAATTATCGAGGCATTAGTCTGGTCTCTGTAGGTAGTAAATTACTTATTAATAGGATACTTTTTAGACTGAGAGATGCCGTAGACTAAGTTTTAAGAGAAGAACAGTGCGGTTTTAGAAAAGGTAGATGATTTGTCAACCAAATTTTCACTCTTAGGCTAATAATAGAGAAGTGCCTGAGTTGTCAAACACCTTTGGTCCTCAGTCTTATAGATTATGAGCAAGCGTTCGATTCTGTTAATAGAAGAGATTTAGTAAAGGTTTTATCCTTGTACAGTATACCAGACAAATACATTAAAGTGATTAGTGCTATGTACGAGAATAACACTGCTGCTTTTAAGGTAGGAAATGAGGTAAGCAGCTGGTTCCGTATTAAATCAGGAGTTAAACAGGGTTGTGTTCTATCCCCCTTTATAAAGATTATTTTGATGGACTTTGTCTTAAGGAGCACAGGAAAGGCAATGGGAGACCACGGAATCAAATAGGGAGGAAAAAGTCTCCTGGACTTAGATTATGCTAATGATTTAAGCATCCAAGATGAAAGTGTGAGCAAAAAGAATAAAGTTTTAGAGGTTTTGCGAGTTCCGGGTGCTAGAATAGGTTTGAAAATTAATGTTAAAAAGACTTAGTCACTAAGGCTAGGAATAAGTGAAGATGAAAAGGTGACGTTGGATAATGAAAATATAGATCAGGTGGGCAGCTTCACTTACCTTGGTAGCATTATTAGTAAAGATGATGGGAGCAGTGAAGATGTTAAAAGTGAAATAGCCAAGGCTCAGTGTCTTTTTTCACAGTTAAAAAAAGTTTGGAAGAATAGGAAGATAAGTCTGCAAACTAAGATTAGAATATAAGAAGCTACAGTGACGACAGTGGTCAAATATGGCTCTAAAGCATGGGCGCTCAGAAAAGTGGATGAAGATTTGCTAGATGTTTTCCAGAGAAATTACTTAAGGATTGATCTGGGTACCCGGCTGACTGACCGTATTTCAAATAATAGGCTATACGAAAAATGTGGTTCAATACCACTCTCTAGGGCTATAATGAAAGAAAGGTTGAGGTGGCTAGGGCACGTTGTGCGGATGACAGATCGCCGAAGATTGTTCTTTTTGGCCAACCGTCCAGGGCTAAACGGAAAGCAGGTTGTCCTCGTCTGGGGTGGGAGGACGTCATAAAGAAAGATCTAAAGGAAATGGGAATTTCATGGGCGGGCGTAAAAAGGGAGGCTTCAAATAGATTGGGATGAAGGAGGAGCGTGCGTAGCTGTGTTGGCCTCAGGCGGCTTGGTGCTGCGGTGAGTTGTTAGTATTAGTAGTAGTAGTATTATAAATTGGGTTTCATCAATCAGCTCGTACATCAATGATAATGAGTATGTTTGGCGATTATTTTACCGTTCTTGCGAAAGATAGTGATTTTACATGTGTACACAATTTTGCTCGAACTTCTAATCTAGATCATATTGCTGTGTCCCACAATGTCTCTGCTGAACTTGCGAAGGTTATTTCTGGCTATCGTCTATTCAATTCAAACTTTTCATTTCCTCCGAATACGAAGAGTAAAAAAAAATAAATAAAAATAATAACCGCTAATCAACAGGCCATAAAATTATTTTAAACTATATAACAACAGATACGCAAAGGCCTTCAATCAAAATTACCACACAAATTACACTTCATTCAATAGATAATAAATTAACACTTCACAAATTAACACTTCATTCAAAAATTAAATCAAATAAAATAAATTAAGCTTCGTGCGCAGCTCTATAAATTATGAGAAAAAACATTTAATTTGGATAAAAATTTCTTTTGCTTTTTCTCCAAAACATCAACAGGGTTTTTTATTTTATATGCATTCATTAAAAAAGTATTTGATTCAGATTTAGAAAAGCGGCAAAGGAACTTAGCAAAATTAAAAATGTGGTTTTTACATGCGCAATATTACTAATTCTAAAAAACAGGAGAAGCGATGAAAAAACTAAAATTTGAGGCAAAGCGACTGTATTATATACCCGAGCCAGTGATTTCCGAGAAAGAAGATCGCGAAGACAAATTACTTCCCCGAAACTAGACGCTATTCTACTTTTAACTGCTTTAGAAATAGAAGCACGGCATAGAGCTAAATTTGGTCCATAAGGCACACCAAGATATAAAAAAGATTCCAAAGGTTTTAAAATACTATCATAAATACGGACAGATATTTCTGAATTAACGAGATCATTAGCCTTAGGACCAAGAATTAAAAACTGACACTTTTCAGGGCGAAAATCTCTGAAATCAAATTCTGCGGGAGTGGACGGCTTATCTCTTCGAGCGTTTAAGGCAATAATGCATTATATTCTACCGTGTCTGCTTTTTATTATAAACCTGTCACTTGAAAAGGGCATTTTACCTGACCAGCTAAAAGTTGCGAAAGTGATAACAGTTCATAAAGGTGGCCCTAAAAAGGAAATTGAGAGTTGGAGACCGATCTCGATCCTTCCACTGTTTTCGAAATTATTAGAAAAAGTTGTTCATAAACGTCTATATAGTTTCCCACAGGCTAATGATTTGCTGAGTGATACCCAATTCGGATTTCGCAAAGGGCACTTGACGGCGAATGCTTTGAAACAACTTATGGAATCAATTAACAGTGGTATGGACAGAGGTGAAACACCTTTGTCTATATTTATAGATATTCGCAAAGCATTCGATACAGTTGATTTCCAAACTCTGCTAAGTCGGATGAAGTCGTTAGGTGTGAGGGGAAAGTGCTTAAAGTGGTTTGAAAGTTATATAACAGGGAGATCCCACAAAGCAGTATTGAATTATGTGTGTTCAGCAGTATTTCCAGTGACGTGTGGAGTAACACAAGGATCAGCGTTAGGTCCCCTGCTTTACCTCATCTATGTTGATCTCATACGTCTTTGCTTAAAAGATGTGCGTCTTATCTCATTTGCTGATGATCTGTTTTAGCAGTATTTGCCTCTTCCGTGAAGGACCTGTTGAAAAAAGTAAATCTTGTCTTGGAAAGGTCGTAGATTTTCACTTCACTTGGTCTATTGTGTGAAAATGTTAGCAAGACATTTTTAATGACGTTTAGTAGAGTTGGTACACCACTGGATGTGTCTGGCCAGGTAACTTTATGTGGTAATCTGGTTCAGCAAGTTGATCATCTCCGCTACCTTGGTTTTTATCTTGATTGCCATCTGGCATGGACGTGTCACAGTGACGCAATTTAATCAAAAATTGCCCGCGGGGTAGGAATACTTCGACGTCTGCAGCACTTTCTCCCTCAAAGAATACTTTTAACTATATATTATTCGTTGGTTAGTCAACATAACTCCTACGATAGCCCCCTATGGAGTAGTAACTTCTCAAGAAACTATAGAAGAATGCAAATTCTTCAAAATAAAGCTATTGGAAAATTCGGAAGATTTGTCCATGATGTACATGACACATGTGTTTGTTTTAGATCCCTGAAGCTCCTTAACGTAAGTCAGATAAGATATTACAAAGTTGCAATATTTTTGTTGCAGTTTAAAAATTGTTTAACCCCTGATGTTTTTAAGATTTTTTACCAAATTAATAGTGACCTGCATAATTATGGAACTAGGCAAAGTGATAATATAGAATAGTTGTTGATTTGCGTCGTGGTACCAGGTCTTCATTTTCAATGATACACCTGGGTCCATCAGTATGGAATGAGCTACCATTGATCATTAGAGCGGCGGAACATGTACCTCAATTTAAAAAGAATTTAAAAGATTATTTTTTGGGGGGAATTTGTTCAATTTTATTATGGCTGGTAGGTTGGATAGGAGGAAGAAGAGCTGAAAAGGTAAGGGTGGGCTGGGAACGTAAGGGTGGGTTGGGGCTAAGGTATGGTTTGCAGGGTGGGGGAGGGGAGAGGGATAGTGAGTGATGGCGACTGGACTGGTTATTATTATTTTTCTTTTATATTTTATATTATTATTTTTCTTTTATATTTTATTTATGTATTATCATTTTTTAATTCAGTTATTTATTTATTTGTCTATATATTTTTTTTATTATTATTATTATTTTTATATATATCAAACAGTTCGTGGTAACGAACTGTAAGTAAGGAGCAACCCGGCTCAATGGTAAACAAAACTCTAAAAAACGGAATTTTGATACCAATAGATACATCAAAAGAATCAGATTTTAATTCTGATTTCAAATATATAAGTTTCATCAAGTTTAGTCTTACGCATCAAAAGTTACGCTCCTGAGAAAATTTGGCTGATTTTCAAAAAAAGGGGGAAAGACCCCTAAAAGTTATAGAACCTTAATGAAAATCACACCATCATATTCAGCGTATCAGAGAACCCTACTGTAGAGGTTTCAAGCTCCTATCTACAAAAATGTGGAATTTTTCATCTTTTGCCAGAAGAAAGATCACGGATACGTGTTTTTTTTCCAGGGGTAATCGTGTTGACCCAGTGGTCCTAGAATATCTTAGGAGGGCTCATTGGAAAGGAAATTAAAAGTTCTAGTGCCCTTTTTAATTTACAAAAAAAAATTGAGGGTAACTAGGGCCCCTCCCACGCCCATTTATTCCCCTAAGTCACCCAAACAAAATTTTGAGATAATCATTTTGTTCAGCATAGTCGAAAATCTAATAAATATGTCTTTTAGGATGACTTAAGTTCCCACAGTTCCCAGGGGAAGGGCTGCAAGTTATGAACTTTACCCATTGCTTACATTTTGTTTTGGTTACTGGGAATTAAACCTACATTTACTGGAATGTTTTTTTTCGGGTGGGGGGGGGGCTGGAGGTAGGTGTTACTCGGGAGAATATTTACGGGTAGGATTTTTCTTTGGGAGAAGGGACATTTCTATGAAGGGGTCGCCGGATTTCCAAGCATTATTTAAAAACCGATCAGAAATTAAATTAAAAAAAAACAGGTTTTTTCAACTGAAAATAAGAAGCAACATTAGAAATTAAAATGAACAGAAATTATTACGTATATGAGGGCGTTCTCCCCCAAGTCAATTCCACGCTCTTTACGCTAGTTTTTTTTTAGTGCTTTCAAAAGAGCTATCTATTCTATTTAAACGACCTTTATGATTCAGGGGTTTGTGAATCAATTTTTTTTTTAACTTTTAACGTAAAGAGCGTGGTATTGACTAAGGGGAGAACCCCCTTATATACGTAATAACATTTACGTAATAATAAAAAAAAAAAACAAGCGATAGGCCTACGGTTCAATAGTAATCGAAACTTTTAAAAACGGAATTTTGATGTCAATAAATGTATCAAAAGAATGGGCTTATAATGTTGATTTTAAATATATAAATTATATTAAGTTTAGTATTACTCATCAAAGTCTACGAGCCTGAGAAAATTTGCCTGATTTTTTTAAAGAGGGGGGAAACATCCCCTAGACGTGAAAGAATTTTAATGAAAATCACACCGTCAGATTCAGCGTATCAGAAAACTATATTACATTGGTTTCAAGCTCATATCTGCAAAAAACTGCAACTTTGTATTTTTAGCCAGAAGCAAAATATACGAATATAGAAGTTTGTTGGGTAAGTTAATTTGTAAATCACTTCAGAGCCAAATTTAGAGAGAGCCAATATGCAAAAGAAGAGTAAAATTTTTATGAAAATTTTGTTTGCTTATTCAATCACGGTGAGCCAAAATAAAAGCTACATTAACTAAAGAACGATCAGAAATTAAATAAAAAAACAAGTTTTTTAAACTGGAAATAAGGAGCGACATCAAAACTTAAAACGAACAGAAATTATTCCGATATGAAAGGGGCTGTCCCCTCCTCAACGCCTCGCTCTTTACGCTAAAGTTTGACTCTGTTTCACAACTTAATTTTTTAAAACAATAAAAAAAATTAGCGCAAAGAGCGAGGCGTTGAGGAGGGGACAGCCCCTTTCATATACGGAATAATTTCTGTTCGTTTTAAGTTTTAATGTCGCTCCTTACTTTCAGAGTTAATAGGTAAGTAGTTACGTGGAGTTTCATGTGATCGCAAACCTTCATAGGTTTTCTCCAGCGTGAAAGTGTTGTTTCATTTATTTATTTGTTTATGAATCTGGATTAATAAACTTATGAACTCTTCTATTTTTCGATCTTTAGTTTCCGTTGTGTCAGTATTTACTTTATACGGGTCTTGCAACAAATAATAATAATAAATGTTTTTTTCTTTTAACACAACTACCGATAAAATTTTTCTTCGGAGTAACTTCTGCCGTCACCTATTAAGGCTACTAGAATAATTACAGTAAAAAAAAAAAAAAAAAAAAAAAAAAAAAAAAAAAAAATCGTAAGTAAAATACGCATATTATTTTTCTACAAATGAATTTCTTGAATTGTGCAATTTAGTTAACTAACAAGATATCTGTACTCTTCTAAGGAAAACACCTGGAAGCCATTAACCTGATATCGGCTGGGGTTATCTGTAAAACTACAACAGACAGCTTGCGACAAGACTCGTGCATCCGATTACAAATATGTTGCATTTTTCGGGTTATCACGAGTGCAAGAAAAAAATACCATGTGTATTAACTAGTAGGCAAAAGAGAAGCTGACAACAGTCACGTATGCCCATTTTTCGTTTTTGAGGATAGAAACGCCATTTAGTATGACAAAAAAATGAGACGTAGGACTGTCTGGGTAGTTGCGACAGAAGAGTTGTTTTAGTAACAGATAAGGCTACAGTGTAACCTTCCCATCTTCCGTGTTTTCATCAAATAAGTGCCTAGTTTATACCCAAAACTAGTCACAAAATACAAATAAAATGACAAATCTGTTCAAAGGGTAAAAATAATAGTAATACTTAATACCAACTTCAAAGCATTAATTGGTCGATAGCTAAGAATAAGATTAGCCGATTTTAACTTTTAGTCACTTACAAATAAGAATATTCCCAAGCATTTTTTGGCGGGGAGAGCCAACTATGAAAAAGAACATTCAGGGAGTGAGTGGGTTTTAATAATACAAAAAGATATTTGATAATATAAATTAGAGGTGCCCAGAAATTCAAGCAAACCAAGGATAGCGGGGGAGGGTGTTCCCTGAGCCCCTCCTCCCCTCAGTACGTCCCTGCTCCCGAGGCAAGGGGCTAGCTATGGATCTTGACTTTAATAGCTATACGAGGTGCTATCGAAAAGTTTTCAGGCCATTCAGTTGTGACGTAAGAGCTATTTTGGGAATGAATAAGACTTCAGCCAACAAGGTAATCTTCCCATTGTTCGTGTTTTCGTCAATTCGGTGGCTAATTCATGGCTAAAACTAGATACAAATTATAAAGCAAATGGGCAATCAGTTCGAAGGGTGCAAAGTGGTAATATTTAATCACCAACTTTCAAAGCATTAACTAGATGATAATAAGAATAAGATAAACAGGTTTCCACATTTAACCTCAAAATAAAAATGGGAATGCCCCCAAGCCAGTAGGCTACTACGCAGTTTTTTTTTTTTAATCCAGTTATAAAGCAACTTCCAGGGGGGGGCAGCTTCCAGGGATAAAACTTGAATGAAAAGTTCCCAGAAATTCAAGCAAACGAGGGATATCGGGGGGGGGAGTGTCCCTGAGACCCCCCACCCCTAGTACGTCCCAGATCAACAGGTCCTGGGGCTGGCTACTGATCTTCGATTTTATATCTATACGAGGTGATATGATAAAGTTCTCAGGTCATTCTATATTATCTATTTATTTAAGTGTTTTTAAAGTAGTCCTAACTTGAAATGTTCAGGTAAGCAGAAATTATGAACAGAAATTACCCCAAACAGGAGTAGGACTACCGCCCCCCCCCCCCCTAAAGGTTCTAAATGCCAGAATTGTTATTTGCGATTTGCTGGAAACAATTTGTATTTTGAACAGTGTTTTTAAAACCAGGACGGATTTGAGATGTTGACGGTGAATATTGTTGAGATTTGGCACTTTTTTTGCAGTGATTGGGAAAAAATGTATAATAAAAACAATTGTACTCAAGTTCTAAAGATCTAAAGCTCAAGTGTTTTCACATGCGTGGTTAATCTAAGTGTTTTAACATGGCTATCTGATCCTAAGCATTTCAAGAAGCGGAGAAAGGAAAGATCCAGCCCAAGATCGACTTTTCTGAGAAGGTGGCAAAGACTTCTCAGAAAAAGAATAATGACAAAAAAAAAAGAAAAAAAAAGAATAATGACAAAACTAGACACTTCAAAATGTACCAAAACTCTAACAAATTACTGGGTCAGTACCGATGTCCTAACACAGTTCAGTTTCGATAGACGGGAATTCTAGACAGAAAACTGTCCCTTTATAACATAAATTGACTTTAAACTTCAGAGCAAATAATTTTAGACATACTCCAGATTAACTGTTGCCTCCATACTGAGCTCATCAAAAACCTTTTCCGTTAACTCTAATCTGGTAGAATTTAATTTTTTTTTGTTTTTTTGGGGGGGGGGCTAAAAAAAATTCACGGGAAACTTTAAGATCAATGAGGCTCTAAAAAGGCAGTGTTATATGCCTCTTCAGAAACAAGGAATAATGTAATTGGCTGATAAAAATACGTCACAGAGGTCAACCAAAGAAATTAAAGCACACTTTTCCCTTTGGAATTATAGGAAAGTGATACACTGAGTTTTTTACATGATTTTACAACATCAGCAGCCAAAAACAAGCATCATATCTACAGAATAGCCTAGGTCGAGCCTAAATAGCCCAAGTGAAATATTGAGCAAGATAATATGGCACCACGTGCAAAATATTATTATATTTAATTTATAACCGAGCCAAACAAGATAACGGCCGGAGAAGCCACCCTTTTTCTCATTCTTTATACTCTATTATAGATTAGATGATATGTTGTTTTGTATGTGGTGGCATATTACTTTGCTCGATATTTGCACTTGTTACTCATGCCTGGCCCGCCATTAGCTATTTCATGGAATCTGATGTTGGTTTTGGCTGTTGAAGCTGTACAATTATGGCCTTCTGAAGGGGAAAAGGGTAGTTTATGGCTCAACAGGTACCTTCATCTTTGGTAGGTCGACCTTCTGAAAAGGGAAAAACAAATTCCCATTTATTCAAATTGGCTAAAGTATAAAAAAAAAATATAGTCACAGTTAATAATATAAAAAATCCTATTTCTTTTTCTTTTTTTTATCAGTTCCGGTATATTCTGGCTTCCGTTTACCCGTTGTGACCTTAGCAGGGGACGTGGTGGGTGCTGGTGCTTCAACCGCCTTAGGAATCTTTTTCTTATCCTTTTCCTCAAGTTCCTGATTTTCCCTTTCGATTAAAGTGATTAGGGTGTTACATCTTCTTTGAAGCTCCATAGCAGTTCTTGATTTCAGAAACCAATCAAAGCGAAATTGGGGAGCAGATCTGAAAAAAGAGTAAAATTAAAAGTAAATAACTAACGGATGAAAAGGAAGCAAATACCGAGAAGAATCACAGGGAGGAAATGGCAGATCATTTTAAGGGTTTTCCATGAATACAAATTGAAAATTTGTTAAGTCGGAACTTTCCAGATCTACCGAGAAATTTATTCAAGGTTTTAGTGCTTGCAGCTGTTTTTCTTTAAACTAGGCTTCAAAGTTTTCAAAAGATAACGGAGAGATTTAACTTATGAAACTTGCGACCCGATCTACAATTAAAATACTGAAAGCTGATCACACCGACAGGAACGGATCTAGAGTAAAATCTTGGGGAGGGGAGCCATTGATCAGGAGCGTAATTTGCTATAGGTCAGGGGGGAGGCAACTGCCCCCTCCAGACCCAAGTTCCCCCCCCACCGCAGTTTGCCCCACTAAATTCAAATTTATTTTTTGCAAAAAATCTTGTCAATACTAAGATAAGCCTGCAGAAAAAGGTCAGTTTTCTTTAGTACATATTTGCCTTTATGGTAATATATGAATAATTTTTCAGTTGTCACGTCATTTTTATTTGATTTGGGAAAATTGGCTCCAACTTTGCCGCCTCCTCCCCTGGATTTTGACGAAATTACGCTACTGGTATCAATAATTGACCAAATTGATAAATTTATTTAAAAAAAAGAATGAAAAACAGAAAAAAAACAAGGAACGACGGCGCCAAAAAAATTTTGGGAGGGGGGTCCTCCCCCTGGATCCGATACTGCACACTGAGCATGCGAAGTCACTCTATAGATTAAAGAGCCAGAGACGTAAAATTAGGGTTTAAAAGACAGAGTGCACTTATTGGTACATGAGTCGGTAAAAATTGACAAATTTTCACAGTAGTTACTTTACAAAATTGATAACCCATAAGCATTATTGAATCGTAATTATATTAAACTGTTTTCGCTTTAGCTTTTCGCTATTTTTAGATGTTGTGCAATTTCACACCTTTGTATATTTTGGCCTATGGAGGATGGGAATGCCAATTCTGGATCTCAGTGAGCATTCATACCTTTCAGCGTTGCCTTGAGCAAGAAAGAGAGAAAGAGAGAGAGAAGAGAGAGAGAGAGAGAGAGAGAGAAAGAGCATGAAGTTAAATAGTAGTGTTTAGAGATCCCTGGTAGCATTTAAACCTTAAATTTTACTTCCATTTAAATCCATAAATTTTACATTCATTTATATAAACCTTAGACTTAACGAGTCTTGGGCCGAAGTTACACCAGCCCAAAGCTGCTAAGGGTTTTCGTTAATAGTTTTTTCCCTTGACTCCATTCCTTTTCAATTTCTAAACAATATTGCACTTTTCATTGGAGGGTTTATAAACACTTCCGGGGAGAGGGGTCGTCAAAAAGTTGATAAAGATTTTTTAAGTCCAAGAAAAGATAAAATTCACTACTGTGACAAAACAACAAAATTCAATCCGGAGCAACAACAAAGGCAAAACCAATAATCTTAAGCCTATCTAGAAAATGGTGTATTATGCTTTACTTTTGTAAACGATGAGGCCCAAGCGTCTTTCTATGATAAAGCAAGAGGAAAACATTTTTATTAAGCGTGTTCTACGTGATTAGCATCACATGTCTGAATTTCGATTTTGTTACCACAGAAAAATTTTTTGTCAGACTTAACATTGCAACATCTTAGGGTTTAAAGTCTAACGATATCAGATTTCTTAAACCAAGTTTCTTCCACACCGGTTTAAAAATGGCACAAAGCCCGTCTCAAAAGAACTAGAGGGGATGTCCCGTCCGCCAGTCCACCAGCCTATTTCTGGAATTAAATAAAAAAAACAAGTTTTTTTTAACTGAAAATAAGGAGCGACATTAAAACTTAAAACGAACAGAAATTAGTCCGTATATGAAAGGGGCTGTCCCCTCCTCAACGCCTCGCTCTATACGCTACAGTTTTTTATTGTTTTAAAAAATAGAGTTGTGAGAAAGAGTCAAACTTTAGCGTAAAGAGCGAGGCGTTGAGGAAGGGCGATTAAACGTATAACTTGATGAAAGTTATGTATTTGGAATCAGCATAAAAACCTGATTCTTTTGATGTATCTATTGGTATCGAAATTCCTTTTTTTAGGGTTTCGGTTACTATTGAGCCGGGTCACTCCTTACTTACAGTTCGTTACCACGAACTGTTTGATCAACACGCACAACTAAGGTAACTTCAATTAAACGAACATCAGAATGTCTCATCTGCTTAGATAACCAATTTACATCTTTTTAACTTTAAACTTCACTGCAAATAAGTTTAGAGGAACACCAAACTAATTGCTGCTTCTACATTGAATTCTTCATAAATCTATTCAATTGAATCTACTTGTGTTTTCTTTTGTTGTTGTTTTTGCGTAGTGCGCTGATGACCGAATTCTCTGGATTAGGTGAAATGACGAAGAAAGTCAATGCTACCTAGCCGAAGTCAAACCGGTAACATTCAACCTACACAAAATACGACCGATATTTCTCATATGCATCGTCTTGAATCAGTTATATGAGCCATTCATAAGTCAGATCAGTTAGACTCAGTTCACTTCTTTACTACGATTGGCCTTTAATTGTTTATATTTTAAAATAATTAAACTCTTTTTGCACTTTTTTTTAATCTAGTTGCTAAATTAAAGACTTCAATTGACTTAATAAACAGATTATTAATAAACTGAATATCACATGTCAAAGAGGTTTTAACCTTCTATTTACAAGCACTGGTTTAGTTCTTTTTTTTCTGAGAAGAATAAGCAAAGATTGGTAGTATTTTTAAAGAATAACTGCATTGAATTAAATGCTGTGGAATATAAAAAGAGGGCTCTTTTGAGTGAAATTGTAAAGTTATAATGACCATTCAAAGTAATAAAAGCAATCATGTCACAACAAAAGTGGCGTTTTTGCTCATTATATACGGAAAAAAATTAATTTTCAACCGAACAGGGCCAAAATTTTATCAAACAAAAATTCTTAGATAAAACTTAAATGGTCAAGTTGACCATTTGAAACTACGTTTTCTTATTAAAAAAAAAAAAAAAACAAGCAAAAAAACACATTTTAAGGCCCAAATTTTTGCATTTTCCGTGAGAGGTCCTTCCAACCAATATGCACTGGGCAATTTACGTCCTAACTCCTTTATTTGAGGAAATATCTTTAAACTCAGCATTTAATATATGTCTTGAGGGGTGGTAGCTCCTCCCTTAAGAGGGACAGATTTTTAGTGTCAACTACTAGAACACGCTCATGGCCTTACCTGCCTTACATATGTAGAGGGGTGGGGTGGATCCTACAGGAATTAAATTTTTCCAAATATCCTCTTTACTTTTGACACTTCCTACCTACCCCCTCCTCCTAGGACATTTTGGAGTGCTTCTTTTTCAGGAAACATTGTATCCATCAAATTGTTAAGAAAACATATGAGAATATTTTAATTCTACTGCCTTTTCGAGTAGTTTAAGGTGCGTAAGGTGTTTAAGGTGCGAAAAGACCTGCGAAAATAAAAAAGTTTTAAATGGTACTTTTCTACTTGATAGTGAATTTCCTTCTTAATTAATCACGCTATCACAAAGTCTACAATTAGTTTATTATAAAACAAAATTAGTTAAAACCAGGCAGTAATCAAACTATAAAAAAAATAACTCTAAAAAACATGAAAGTAGAGAGCAAACTTAAATTTCTAAACATACCGAGATTGCCCAAAATAGGGAAGAGCCTGCCAATCCCCCTCAGCCTCCTGCTCTTTACGATAATGTTTAATTCACACTTTCTTGAAAGTTTTAAGAATGCACCAAATAAAGGAACGATAGGAAAGGATACGGCAGTAAACTTCTTAAAGTCCGAACCGGCGGTGCTGATCTCCGTCTCAAGGCCCTTTAAACAGGAAGTGCAATGGAGGGATGGGGGCCAGCCATCCTTTGCTTTCGCACACCCTTCCTGTTTACCTTCTCCAGATTTCTCCAGGTACCCATTTAGAGCTGGTTTGACTCTGGTTGAGCTTACAAAGTCCCGCTACTAACCGCGTTCCAAACCAAATAACTGACGACACCAGGAATCGACTAGTTGAAACTTTTCTAATATATTTATATATATTATATATTTAGTAATACTCTTTATATATTTAGAAATATGCAATCCAATCTTTAGCAGCCCAATAAAGATGATACCTATTGATGCCCATATCAAATGAGAAATCTATAAATTGTCTTGTGTGGTTATTATGGTATCCTTATGTTCATTCTAGAAATATATAAAAATGGTATATATATATATATATATATATATATATATATATATATATATATATATATATATATATACATATATATATATATATATATGTATGTATATATATTCCTCGGCACTAACATTAATTGGATTTTTGAACGGGTTCTTTCTTTCATCTTTTGACAGCACACGGTCAAAAGCATATAGCTAGGTTGTAGAGCAACTTTGACCTCTTAAGAAGGTTGCGATTTAGTGTCTTCACAAATATCGTAAAATGAAATGGCCCTGAAATCTTCTCATATTGTGAATTCACGTTAAAATTCTTGCTTCCATCAAAATTCAGAATTCCAGTTCGACGTCATCGATTTTTTTTTTTTTTTTTTTCACACGAAACAACAGTCCTGAGAAATCCATTGACTCTTTTTCAAATCTTTCACTTTTTTGAAATGAACTAGCTTACCCTTCACGTTTTATTGTGATTTCAAAATAGAGGAAGTCCCAGGACAGCCCCCCTACCCCCGAAAATTTCCCCTGTGACCCTCCCTCTTCGAAAAATTTCCCCCGAGAAATACCCCCCCTTCCGACAATTTCCCTATGGAAAAGTGTCTGCACATGTTAAATAACGATCGTATTTTTCAATTTAAAAGTATTTGAATTACATTGGGATTATTAACTTACCCGTCGGGTGTTGTAGGATAATTAGTATCTAGAAAATCAGGAGTATCTAATTTCAGTCAGCGCGAAAAGAATACCAGGGACTCAAAGAGTCTTATGGAGATTTATACAAAAAACCTTTGCAAAAGCGTACTCAAACAACTTCTTAAAGTTTCTTGGTGATCAGATGAATAGTGCAGCAATGGATACAGAACACACATACAGACCAATCACTTTCATAAGGGGTCTTCATAAGGTACAGTCAATCTAAATTAGTTCTAAGGGTTACCTCAAACAAATTGCAAAAGTTTTGATTTTTGTAGAACTCAAACCAGTAAAAAATTCTACAACATATAGGAAATCAGCCAAAATCAGTCACGGCGAAATTGACCGCTTTTCGTCTTTTCTTTTAAAATGATGAATTTTTAAAACGAATTAATTTGCACGTATAAAAAGTCGGTAATAGGTAAATCTGGCACATACATCACGAACATGCACTTTGTTTTTGATTTGAAAGCTCATGTTCAGTCCCCCTCTCCCGCCCATAAATCAAGCGTCGATATAGGAGAACAACATTGCGCTAAGATGAATCCATACAGATCAAAATTGGACTGCTAATGCAGAGAAGAAGTCGCACGTCAATTTACAGCCCCCCTCCACCCCAACGTAACCACCCCAAATTCTTAGAATCCAATAAGCAATTTCGCACAACTAGGTAAATCATTGATAACCATTTTATTTAAAACAGATCAAAGGTTAAATAACTAAGCCTCCAGGGTTCACAATCCCTAGCCCCTAGTACAAGGGCAGTAAATTATGCAAGTTGTCTATTATTAACATAAAAGGTGTTTTTTTCTTATCAAGAAAAGAGGGCATGTTTGATCCTATAAATGAAAAAAGCATGGAGCATTAAGGTCAAACTTTAGGGAAATGTCAAGAAGAATGTCAAACACAATCAAAAAACATTTTTTCCTTTATTGGTTGTGAAAAGGGAATACCGGCAATATTTACAATGGCTGATGGTATCAGCCGTCACGACCTTTGGAAAATGTTTAGGAGCATCTTCAACTAAATCAAGAGGTACTGTGTACATCCTGTTTTAAAAGACGACGTATCTGCAATGTGTCAAGAACAGCTGAGGGTATAAACCTGAGGGTATGAAGTGTAAACTTTCATGGCATGTTGAAGGAATGTTGAAAAAAACGATGGAGTTCAACTAGTCCCCCTCCCATATCTTTCTTAGCTGCAATCTCTTCAAAGACATCTGATCAAAATTGTTATCTAGATTCACAAAGCTCAAATATTTTCAACACAAATGTTTATTACTTAACGTCCAGAAAGGTCTGATTCATCTGAAAAAAAAAGAGAAATAAATCAACATTAATGGTTTGTGACAACGCATCCTCTTTTTTTTGTATAAATAAAACAAAGCATTTTTACGAATGATCTTGACAGTTGTTTATATCATGACTTTAAGAAACAAAGAGTTCCAACAAGGTTGAACATGTAAAAATTCTAAATGGTGTTTTACCCAATACTATTGCCTCATATTTTTAGAATACTGAAAAACTGAGTTCAGTGGTTCAGTTGCACGATGGTTCA
Organism: Artemia sp. Qi Xiang Cuo; assembly: GCF_049724085.1. Lineage (NCBI taxonomy): Eukaryota > Metazoa > Arthropoda > Branchiopoda > Anostraca > Artemiidae > Artemia > Artemia sp. Qi Xiang Cuo. The sequence goes on along the minus strand of NC_142795.1, from coordinate 84,530,585 downwards.
GTTGCACGGTGGTTCAGTTGCACGGTGGTTCAGCTGCGCTGTGGTTCAGTTAAACGGGGTTCGGTTGAGTTGCACGGGGGCTTAGTTGCACAGGGGTTTATTTAAATGGGGTTCAGTTGCCCGGTGGTTCAGTTAAACAAGGGTTCAATTGCAGGGGGGTTCGGTTATACAGGGGTTCAATTGCACGGTGGTTCAGCTGCACGGTGGTTAAGTTACACGGTGGGTCAGTTACACGCACACCCTTTTGTCGAAGCAGTGATATCGTAGCCATCAAAGACAATAATGGCTTCTGGATATTTGGCCGAAACATAGTTCCAGTATCGGTCCGCGATCTCCGAATATGTTTCTTTAATCGCCCAGGCAATCCTGTCAAGCAAAGCACCCCCGTCTACGACCTACGACAATTTCTTAAAGTCATTTGATAGCTTTTGCCAGTCTGGTTTATTTGGCTTTCAGAACGTGCGAGACACGTCAAAAAGCGACGCTGGATATGATTCTGGTACGTTCCGAAAGCCAAATAAGCCCGAGCTGGCAAAATCTATCAAGCGACTTTGATAGGGTGGTGGTTGCTGGGGGGGGGGGGAGGTAAGTTGACGTGGACACGAATTCTTCTATGCATTAGCAGTCCAATTTTTTTTTGTATGGATTCACATTCGCGAAATGTTTATCTCAGACCTTTATATAGACGCTTGATTTATGGGCGGGAGGGGGGGGGGAGGCATTGAACACGAGTGTTCAAAACAAAAACAAAGTGCATATTCGTGCTCTATACACCAGATTTACCTAATACCGACTTTCTATACATGCAAATTAAGTTGTTTTTAAAAAGTCGTCATTTTAGAAGAAAGGACGAAAAACGGTGAATTTCGCCTCGTCTGATTTTTTTTCTGATTTTAAGGCTGATTTTTTAAATGTTGTAGAAAAAAAAATCCGGTTCGAATGGAACTAAAATCAAAACTTTTGCAAATTGAGGTTAAACCTTAGACTGACTGTACTATTTGGTATTTGTCCACTTGTGTGTGTGTGTGTATTTTTTTCTGGGAAACAAAGAAGCGTCAGCTTTTTCCTGCAGAAAAAATATACATCAAGTTGCCATCAATCCATGGCTAATTTGAGAAAAGCCAAGATGGATAATCTGAGTGAGAGGCACAGCTGGCATAAGCCTTTTCCAGGAATCATAGGCCGCGCTCTAGCGCTGCCTGAGTAAAGAACGATGTGGCCACAATGTGTTTTTTTTTTCTCCGACAGGCACTTCGTATCGAAGGAGTTTTCGTAGAAACTTCGAAATTGGCTCATTCGATTGGAAATTGGGTGACTAGTGCCCTTTTTAATAGTCGAAAGTGATTGGAGGGCAACTAGCCCCCCCCCCCACGCCCAACATTCCCCCAAACACATCCAATCAAAATTTAGACATAGCCATTTTGTTCAGCGTAGTTGATTTCCACATAGAAATTATCATTTTGAAGAGGACACTCCCCCAAAAACCCTCGGGGCAAGGGTTTTAAGTTATACCCTGGGGGCATATTAGGTTTTTATAGAAGGCGCTGTCGTAGGAACTTCAAAACAGACTCATTCGATAGGAAATCCGAAGGGCTAGTACCCTTTTTAGTAGTCGAAAGTGATTGGAGGGCAACTAGCCCTCCCCCCTCCCCCCACGCCCATCATTCCCCCAAACACATCCAATCAAAATTTTGAGATAGCCATTTTGTTCAGCCTAGGCTAGTTGATTTTCAGATAGAAAATACGTTTTTGAGGAAGATAATCTCCCACAACCCCCACGGCAAGGGTTTTTAGTTATGCCCAGTGGGCATATAAGGTTTTTTATAGAAGGCGTTGTCGTAGAAACCTCAAAACAGCATCATTTGATTGGAAATTCGAAGGGCTAGTACTCTTTTTAATAGTCAAAAGTGATTGGAGGGCAACTAGCCCCCCCAGGCCCATTATTCCCCCAAACACATCCAATAAAAATTTCGAGATATCCATTTTGTTCAGCGTGGTTGATTTTCAAATAGAAAATATGTTTTTGAGGAGGACACTGCCCTACTACCCTCAGGACAAGGGTTTTAAGTTATGCCCTGGGGGCATATAAGGTTTTTATAGAAGGCATTGTCGTAAAAACTTCTAAAAAAGCTCATTCGATTGGAAATTCAAAGATCTAGTACTCTTTTTAATAGTCGAAAGTGATTTGAGGGCAACTAGTCCCCCCCCCCGCCCATTATTCCCCCAAAAACATCCCATCAAAATTTTTAGATAGCCATTTTGTTCAGCGTAGTTGATTTCCAGATAGAAAATATGTTTTGAGGAGGACACCCCCCCCCCCACTACCCTTAGGGCAAAGGTTTTAAGTTATGCCCTGGGGGCATATAAGGTTTTTATAGAAGGCGTTGTCTTAGAAACTTCAAAAAAGGCTCATTCGAAGGGAAATTCAAAGGGCTAGTGCCCTTTTAATAGTAAAAAGTGATTGGAGGGCAATTAGCCCCCCCCCCACCCATGCCCATCATTCCCCCAAACACATCCAATCAAAATTTTGATATAGCCATTTTGTTCAGCGAAGTAGATTTCCAGACAGAAAATATATTTTTGAGAAGGACACTCCCCCAAAACCCTCAGGGCAAGATTTTAAGTTATGCCCTGGGGGCATATAAGGTTTTTATTAAAGACATTGTCGTAGAAACTTCAAAAAAAGCTCATTCGAATAGAAATTCAAAGGGCTAGTGCCCTTTTTAATTGCCGAAAGTGATTGGAGGGCAACTAGCCCCCCCCCCCCTCATGCCCACTTTCCCCCAAACACATCCAATCAAAATTTTGAGATAGCTATTTTGTTCAGCGTAGTTGATTTCCAGATAGAAAATATATTTTCGAGGAGGACACTCCCCCACAACCCTCGGGGCAAGGGTTTTAAGTTATGCCCTGAGGGCATATAAGAACGATGTTGGCAAAGTGTAGCCTCTCCCCCACTACCCTCAGGGCAAGGGTTTTAAGTTATGCCCTGGGGGCATATAAGGTTTTTATAGAAGGAGTTGTCGTCGAAACTTCTAAAAAAAGCTCATTCGATTGGAAATTTAAAGATCTAGTACCCTTTTTAATAGTCGAAAGTGATTGGAGGGCAACTAGCCCTCCAACTCTTGCATTTCAAGGAAATAAATCATCAAGAAAAATCAAGAGAATGTAACTGTGACATGGTAAACCACGACAAAACACTACTGAAAAATCAAGAGAATGTAACTGTGACAAGGTAAACCACGACAAAACACTACTAAAATATTCCAACTCTTGCATTTTACTAAAGAAATTCAAAATGAACTTTGAAAAATCAAGAGAATGTAACTGTGACAAGGTAAAGCACAACAAGACACTACTGAAATATTCCAAGTCTTGCATTTCAACGAAAGAAATCCAAAATTAACTTTGAAAAATCAATAGAATGTAACAGTGACAAGGTAAACCACGACAAAACACTACGTAAATATTCCAACACTTGCATTTCAACGAAAGAAATCCAAAATGAACTTTGAAAATTCAAGAGAATGTAAGTGTGACAAGGTAAAGCACAACAAAACACTACTGAAATATTCCAACTCTTGCATTTCAGTTAAAGAAATCCAAAATGAACTTTGAAAAATCAATAGAATGTAACTGTGACAAGGTAAACCACGACAAAACACTACTGAATTTAACATGTAAAAAAAAAAGTTGAAAAAAATATATCATGTTAAAAAAAAATCAAAAAAAAAATGGGGAGGGGGGGCCAAAAAGTTGGAGTGGAGGGGGGCGCCCTTCGAGTTTGGGGATAGGGGACCTTTGGGGGTTGATGTCTCTGCTGGTTAGGGTCGTTGGTGCTTATGATCCTTGATGGTTCGTACTCACATACACTACTTCTTGATTTGCAAGGATTTCTAAGGTTTGTTCTGAATTTCATTATTAAAATTCTTTTCTTGCCATCTACATCTCTCTTAGTATCAACTTTTAGTATACTATAACGTTAGACTCTATTTTAAACTGACAACACTGTTCAAACACCACTTGTGTATTATACAGAACACATCGGAGAGGTAGAGCTCGCAATGTCATTCTATCATCATTAACCATTTTCATAGATTTATGTTGTCTCAAATTTATAATAAATAAGGTATGAATTACCATGCTCTTCATTGTTACCTTAACTACTATTCACTTTGACCCCTTTTCTCCACTTTCATACAATCTAATTCGTAAATACTATCTAGCTCTGTTTTTTTTCTCTATTATTCAATTAATATCGTTTGTATAATCCAATTCGCGAATCCCTTATCCCTTTTTGCAAATGTCAATCAAACAATTCTAGACATGTTACATTCTTAATCAAACTACTCTCGAGTTAAGGCAATTGTCAAAAAAAAAATATATCGCTTTTTGCAAGGGGAATCCCCGGTCGTAGCTACTCACTCACTCAAAGGTGTAGAGCATCCATGGAAATGTTTTTGCCAACTTTTTTGCAATGTGCACGTGAAGCTATGCTGCATATTCTTGTGCAATTCCATGTATTTTTTCATGTATTTTTGAAAGTGCTTAATAGATTACTACTAACGTTCAGCGGAAAAGATCCAACATAGAAATTGTTTCGCAAATGGCCGAGAAGAAGAACGACATTCAATTCACTAACTCGAGTATGCTGATACACAGCATGTACATCTGTATCCATGAGTTGACATAGCCTATTCTAAAACTACGTTTAGTGAGGGTGGACTCCCAAATGTTGCTGAGAACCTCCAAAAGGCTTGGCTAGATAAAATATCTTCTAAGCTTATAGGCCTTGCTCAGATCACATTTGTCACGATTGCCACATGCCTCAATCTGTATATTACCCCAGTCGATCATCTTCAAGTTGAGAGTTAAATGGCAAAAGACATGAACTTGGCCTTACTGGAATCTGTATCAACAGATGCAGGTGCCGAAGCAAGTCCCTGTGATTCAACCATTACAAAATCAAGCAATTTTTGGGGGGTCGCATGACGGAGTTTCAGCAGTCAATGCAAGGCTAGCTTCGTCAGCAGCTGCATCTGCCACGGCTTTCCAGATTTTCAGTAGGAACTCTTAGTTCCAAGAAAACGGATCCATTCATGTCGTGGAAATCTTATGATATGGGTCTCAGAAATACCTATACGAACTTGTCATAAAATTAATGTACATGCCCACCACCAATGTCCTCTCTGAAAGTGGATTCCAAGCCTGATCAGTTAATCAAATACTTTGTGGTAACAAACTGTAAGTAAGGAGTAACTCAGCCCGGTAGCAACCGAAGCTTTAAAACACGGAATTTTGATAACAATAGATTTATCAAATGAATTGGCTTTTTATGCCGACTACAGATATATAAAATTCATCAAGTTTCATGCAGCTATCAAAAGCTACGAGCCTGAGAAAATTTGTGTAAAAATTTGTATAGAATTTTCTTTAGATAGGGTTGGACCGCCAATAAAAAGTCAAAGCATATCAAAGCATCTTAATAAAAATCGCACCATCAGATTCGGCATATCAGAAAATCATACTCTAAGGGTTTCTAGCTTTCGTCTGCAAAAATGTGAAATTTTGTAATCTTTGCCAGAAGAAAGATCACGAATAAGTGTTCATTAAGTAAGTTTTTTTTTTTTTTTTTTTTTTTTTTTTTTTTTTTTTTTTCTTGCAAGGGTGATCATATCGAACCAATGGTCATATAAGATCGGGAAAGGGCTTGCTCGAAAAAAAATAACAGTTCTAGATCCCCACTTTGTGACTGGATTCCCCCTCCCTCCCACACTCCTTTTGCAAAAGTCACCCGATCAAAAATTTGAGATAGCCATTTTGATCAGCATTGTTGAAAGGGCAAGTAATCATGCCTCTGGGGATGACACGATCCTGCAAGTCCCTGGGGAAAGGGTTGTAAGTTTTGAAATTTGCCCTGTGTTTAAATATAGTGTTTATTATTGGAAAGTAAAAAGACATTTTTTGGGGAGAGTGATTTTTCTGTGGGGAAAATTTTCTGCGGGGAGGGGGGGGGGGTTCCAACGGGAGAATTTACCACGGTGAGGGAAGTTTCCAGGGATGAAATTTCAAAGGGAAAATATACTCGGGGGATTTTCCGGAATTCTTATACGAAATTCATTTTATTTTACCTACTTTCTTTTGCCAATTCCACATTTGAAGTTCTTCTGGGGAATTAACCCAGGTAAAATTTTCTCAGGAGTTAAAGTTGTCAGGTAGATATTGCCATGGTGGGGGGGATTTTCCACAGAAAAGATTCTCCATGGGGAAACTTCAAGTGGGAGAAACCTTCCGTTGAGACATTGGGAGGTTAGAATTTCCAGGGTAGGAAAAATTTTCTACGGAGGAAGGATTTCCAGCATGATTTGAAAAACGATTAAAAATTAAAAGGAAAAGAGGTATTTTTTTAAACGAAAATAGACTACAAATAATTTTCCTGGTGGAATTGTCCGCAAGAAATTTGCTTTATTGGGGATTTTTAGCAGGGATAAAATTGTCTGGGGGAAGGAGGACCTTACGCGGGAGAAACTTTCCAAGGAGGAATTTTCTTGGGGGGAAATTGTGCATGGATAGAAAAGGTGTATTTTCCGGCGTTATTTGAAAAACGATAGGAAATTAAATTAAAAAAAAAATTAATTTTTTCTAATAAAAGTAATAAGCAGCATTGAAACAAACAGAAATTATCCCGTATATGAGGATGGATCCCCCTCCTTAATATCTCGTCCCAATTATTTAAAAACAACTCCTGAAACACAAGAGCCGTTTAATTAGAGTCAGGAGATTTTTGAAATACAAAAAGAAACTTTGGCATGAAGAGCGAGGTATTATGGAGGGGTTTTCCCCTTATATACGGAAAATTTATGTTCTTTTAAGTTTTAATGTTACTCCTTGATTTCAGTTGGAAAAAATCATTTTTTTTTTATTTAATCACTGAAAGGCTGAACCAATTCTCAGGGGAAAATATTGACATGTTGCTGATTTGAATAGCCAAAAATAGCCATTAGCTTATTTTTCAAAAAAAACAACAGAGAGAAAAATCTCAATGAAAAAAAAAACAACAAAACGAGACTGCGCCCAGTGGAGAGAAAAGACGAAAAATTTAAAACAGCGCTGATATTTCACCTGTATAAAACAGGGCGTTTTCAGCACAAGAGAAACAAGGTAAAAAAACAAACTAAAACTAAAAACAAATAAAACCACCACCAAAAAATATACAATTGGCACAAACTAATCCACGTAGGGAAAAGATGCTATTAGAGTTACTTAAGATCTCGGCTTAAGAGTTACTTCGGCTTAAGATCTTTCATTAGCTTATTTTTCTTTATCCTGAGCCCGAGTAATTCCACATTAGGGTTTTTGTAATGTACATTCATGCTATGGAAGTGTTTTTATTTTATTCAGAATTTGGAAAATAAGGTACAAAATACTCTTTAATTGCAAATTTCCTTATTGAATTTTGCCAAACTCTAAGCAAAAAACTTATCGCAAAAAACTTATCGGAAATATAGAAATCGAAATATCGATGATCGAATATCGAAATTAAAAATATCGATATATCGTTTAGTCAAGATATCGCCCAACACTAATCAAAACATAGAGTGGGGAAGATTTATTTTTTATAAAATCTCTTTTTTTTTATTTTCATTTTTTTATATTCCTTAAATACCACTTATCTACCATTTGAATTGCTAAAGTGTAAAATAGGTGGCCTATATATTACCAAGGGCATGGAATTTTATCACTAACCAAAATAAAGTTAAATAATATCAATTTGTTTTTTGCCATCTTCTAACACCCTGTGCTTCCTTTGCTGGTGACAAAAATAAAAAGAACGAAGAGCTCCCCAAAACACATGCTAGCTCTCCTTTATTATAAATTAATAGGTCTATGGATGTAGCTTATTACCTTTACACTTACAGGGGATTTTCTAAAGAGCACAAATGAAAAACCGAGAGTATGCCTCACTGAGTCTTCCTTTCAATTACCTAAAAGGGAAGGGGGAGGGGTTTAGGTACAAGAACTTGAAGAACATCTTTTTTCGACAGCGCATACCCACTTGGAACAGTCTCCAAATTAAAACTTTTTGTTTTAAAGCAATAGGGTTAATCATATGGTGATTGTCCTTGAAGTAGCACTTACTACTGCACATTGTTGATGTTGCTGTTTTTTTCTTGCTCCTTGTTTCGTATTTTTCTAAATATTGAGATGCACATGATAGCTCTAGCTACTGTAGTGAATAAATATATTCTATTCATTCCTTAAAACAAAGGCCAAGTAGATGTATAAAATCTATAAACAGGTCAACGTAAAAGACTAGCGGTATATTGTGGATTTGTTGCTTGCCTGGAAGTATGTTTTAGGCACAGTTTATATAATTATCCAGTAAGTTTACCGCGGATGATTTCTGGCTCTTCATTCTCGGTGTGAACAAAAAGCTCCTCCCACTTATTTCTGCACTTATTGTCCACTTATTGGTTGAGCTGGCCAAGTGGTTTTGTCAGTACTTATTCCGTAGGTGATTATTCTTTGTCTACCCGTGAAAAGATCTAATGCCGCATATGTTTATATCTGCAAAAACGTTCTCTGGAGCACTCGCACCTCGGTCCGGGTTTTTATAATGGGTAAGATAGGGAAAGATCATACTGGATAATTATATAAACTGTGGTTTTAGGGTAGAAAAACAAAGGTTTTTGTTTGTTTCCTTAAAGCAAAGGCCTAGTAGATGTATAAAATTTATAAACAGATCAACATAAAAGACTAGCGGTATATTGTGGATTTGTTGCTTGCCTTGAAGTTTGTTCTAGGTACAAAAAATACAAACCAGACTAATAAAAAAAGCATCAGGTGTTTTTCATATTTCCACCAAAAAAAAAAAAAAAAAAAAAAAAAAAAAAAAAAGACTAATAGAAATGGATGTCATTGTAAGCATAGTAACTACTTACCGAACAGCAGCACGTAATTCTTCGTAAACACTATCCTTGTCAAATCCCAACTTATGGAGCATGCAGACTAGGAAACGATCCTCCTCTTCTGTGTAATTTTTTCCCTTGTTTGTTCCATAGGCAATACGGAGCTGGTGGAAGGGAGCCCGATATCTAGCCATCTAAATAAAGAAGGAAAATTCAATTGAGTCAAGAGTAAACGTCCTGCTGCATAAGAGAGCATTTTAGACGAAGATAAGTTCTAAAAAAAAAAACGGCAAATTTTGTCAAGAAGAAGGACTAGGTGATATCGCTATGTAAATTATTGCTAGCACATCAGAAGGGAAGCAAAATTCCCGGGAATCTTCCAAGGAAGTTTTCAGAAAAACGCTATTTGGATACAATATCAGAAAAGGATATCAAAAGCATAAAAAAGGATATCAGAAGTATATTTTTACTTGTGCTTTCACTTGACCTTTTTATTTAATTAATTAAAAAAGCTTTTTCCAAAAAATAAGTTTTTTAAAGAAAAGTAAACAACTCCATTAAACCAAGAATGAGCAAAAATAAAATCAAATAATATACCAAGCGTGAAATTACCATAAAACAACATCGATAAATAAATTATACCCAAAACGACCAGAAATTACGATAAATACCGAGTCAAAGCTAAAAAACGAGCAGAAATTAACATGAATAGGGCTCAAAACCCCTATGCCTTCACAAGGCTAGAACAGAATTTGCACTTTACTGAAAAAAATATAAATATTTTTACTTTTATAACTTTAATAAATCAAATAATATTAAAATTTTGATTAATAAATATCAGTATATGTATATTAATCTGACAATGCACATTCATTTGTATTTTTTTCAGTAAAGTGCAAATTATGTTCTGGCCTTGGGAAGCCATAGGGGTTTTAAGCCCTACTCATGTTAATTTCTCCTCGTTTTGAGTTTGACTCGGTTATTTATACTCGGTTATTTACTTACAACCCTTGGCCTGAGGGCTGTGGGGGAATGTCCTCCTTAAAAACATAATTTCTATCTGGAAATCAACTACGCTGAACACAATGGCTATCTCAAATTTTTGATTGGATGTGTTTGGGGAAATGGTGGGCGTAGAAGGAGTGTTTGTTGCCTACTAATTACTATCGACAACTGAAAGCGACAGAACCCGCTCTAATTTTCAATTAAAAGGACACTTTTCAAAGTTTCTAAGACAAATCATTCGGTACGAAGTGCCCAGGTCAAAGACCATTAAACCAAAAAAAAAAAAAAAAAATAAATAAATAATAATAATAATAAATTGTGCCAATATCGTTCTTTATTTAAGCAGCGCTATTGCGCTGCCTATGATTAAAACGCGATCTTTCAAGATAAAGGAGGGGGTTGAACAGGTCGATAGGAGTAGTTCTGGAATCTAGCCATGAATCCGGTACCTTTGGAAGTTTTAATTTATTTTTTATTATTATTATTATTACGCTATAAATTTTTTCATAGTAGGGACGTTAAGTTGTCCAAGAAATTATACGCGCACTTTTTTTTTCTAGGATAGAACAGAATAGAAAACTAACAACTCACTGCTGGGCCGAGCCACCTGAGGTCAACACAGCTACGCGCGCTTCTCTTCCATCCCAATCTATTTAGAGCTTCCCTCTTTAGAGCTTCCCTTGAAGTGAAGTCCCAATTTTCCTTAGTTTCCTCAACGCAATAGTTAAAAGATTTTTTTTTCTGGTTCCATTGCAACAGAACCCTCGTGTAACTGAACACCGTACAACTTAACCCTTGTAACTGAACCCCGTCTAACTCAAATCCCGTGCAACTCCATCCTCGTTAACTTAAACCTACTTTAACTCAACCCCATTCAACTGAACCTTCTTTAGATCAATCCCCACGCAACTCGAGCCCCGTTTAACCAAACCCATGTTTGACTCAGCCCCCATTCAAATCAACCCCATCTATCTCAACCCTCCTCAAATCAATAAAATAACTAGAAAATGCAATTCAGCCCTCTTGACCAAAGCAATAACAGCTGATTCGAATGAAACGGTCTTCATTTATGGGGTGATTCTTAATGCAGTGCTTTTTTTGTATTTTATACTGCTGAAGTGCAAAACAATTCCTTCTCCCCTCCCCCTTAGAAATCAACAATTTATCCTCCTGTCTTACATATTTGACGATTGACGAAAATTTCATGTCCAGAACCCTAGCACACTCGAATCTCATAGCTGCAGCAATAGCTGCAACCAAGTACAGAGGAAACTACGACCGAAGGTAGCTAAAACCTTAAAAACAATTTTTTTAAAAACACTGTCTCGTAAAGTAGATTTGCCGTTAATGCTTATCCAGGAATGATAGCTATTATTTAGAGTTATTTTAGTAGTAAAAGCTTACAGCGGAAACATTCTTATGGGAATTTTTAAAGTGAGCTGAAAACGCTGATAATCCTGCCTTTTTCCGTTATATTTCTCCAGTACTAATAGGGCACTACAGCATCACAAAGACCTTAAGTTCCTTTTTAAAGCTAATACATTTATGCACTTTTTATGGTTTAGCCATGTCAATACCGTCATAAAAGGCATAAAAGGCAAAAGGCATAAAATGCCTTTTGGCGCTAAAAAGCGATTTTAGTGTCATTTCTGGAGTGTACAGGCTTGAAACCATAAAAAAAAATGTCAATCATGGAGACTTCAGTGAAGTCTCCATGATTGACAACCCTTAAACTGGTGTTTCAAATCCTTCTTACTAAAGCCTTTGCCGAAGCCTTCCACAAATCACATGGTAAAGAGATGGCTAATGATCCAACATTTGAATTTGAAAAAAAAGGTGGGATGTTCCTGTGAAATAATATTTTATTTATGCCCACTACAGAACAAAAGAAAGATAGCGGAGTAAATAATCAACAAAAGAAAAAAAAAAGAGAACACTTCACACAACTACATTACACACACAAAATTTAAGCAAAATCATACATAAGAAACGTTTAATTTAAGCAAAATATGACCGGAAAATATTCCAGAAAACAGTTGAGGCAATAAAGTGAGTGGAAGAAATTAGACATAGAAGAGTGGCCAACCACGTTCAGAAGAGGTTGCAAAACGCCAATGAAATTCAAAGAATTTGAGATATGATTGAAGTCCAAAGAAATCTGTCACTTATTCCCTCACCTGCAGCTGGCCTAAAAAAAAAGTGGAAAGAATTGCGGAGGAGGTCCGAACAGAAGTTACCTGGCAATTGAAGAATGAGCCCTTCATATTAAACTTTCTTACCCTCCTCATCGAATGTAAATAAAAATCTACTAAAAAATCTTCTCTTGGATACTCCCCTTCCCAGTCCTTTTTGCAAGTGGAAAATAAAAAAAAGAGTTTTGAAAAAAAAACTAGCAAGTAAAAACAAATCATTCTAATACAAAGCTGATTTGTTAATGATAGATACTATTTATTTTCATATTAACACTAAAATCTATTACGAAGCAAATTCTCGGGCATTCCGAAAGTACCTGATACCCAGGCGTGTCTTGTTTTTCTTTCTTTGAACGATGGTTCAGTTAAATGGGGTTTAGTCACACGGGGGGTTCAGTTGAATGGGGCTGAGCTAAACTGGGGTTTAGTTACACGAGAGTTGAGTTACACGCACATCTTTTATTCTATACATAAAATACAAAACCTGAAGAGGAATAAGCAAATACTTTTTTAATAGTGTTTTGTTGTTGTTTTTTTTCCTTTGTTTTACTGTAGGCTAATTCCACCCAAATAACGATTAGAAAATACAAATAAAAAAATTCCTCCACATTAAAAGTTTCTTCTTGAATTGAAATAGAAACAAATTTACAAACAAAATAATGAAAAACTTATCATTAAAAATTTAGATTGCTAGACTTTGACCGAGGAGTCACCTTTTGAACCTTTTTTTACCCTTTAAATAGCTTGTGAACATCAATCATCTCCCGAGACTGTACTACACATTGTTAGTCAAAACTTCGGGAATCGTCATATATTTACTCCTAAAAAGCAGTGAATCACTTTTCGTTGACGTATTGGATCTGTCAACGGAAACATTTAGAAAAACATTCTAAACCCTTTTTTACATGAACGCGCTCCAGAAACATGGCTGAAATATTTTCTTTCCACATTCCCAGGGTACAAATAAAAACCTTTTCTCAATAGAATAGTACATTTCAGATAAATACTGCTTTAAAGGAATTTAAAAAAAAACATCTAAAAACATTAGTCACCATTGCAGAAAAACGACTTGCCAATGGACTTGCAGCAATTTTGGAAAAAGAAAAAAATTCTCCTTTATCCAATTTATTCTTTATTCATTTATACAATTATCCTTTCAGCATCTTCCAGTCATCGTAATACATTGCATTGTAATATATTCCATGAAATATAAAACAAAACGTAAATGTCTCCACCGAAATTCTATTAAAAAAAAATTGTAATTTGAGCAGACCCTTAAGCCACGCAGATATTACAGGTTTTTTAATGGATATATGTAGTCGCACTATTTACTTGAAAAATTAATTTGAATATGTACAGCAAGTTTCAGCATTCCTTTATAACGTTTTATCACAAGTCGAGGGGCACGGAATGGAAACGGTTTGTGAACGAGGCTTTCCAGATAGCTCAGGACTACACACCACAATATACTTGTCATTTACTGTCATACTTTACTTGTCATACACAATACATTCTATACGGATCTGGAGTAAGATCTTTTACTCCTACTCACTTTGCTCTCCAGCTCACCCGGGTCACTATAGACTCCGCCTCACTATATATGGTCACTTACTACTATACACGATACACTCAGGTGAGCGCACCGTCCGTAATCTCATACTTCTGTTCACTTTAGACAACCTTCTTAAATGTATAGACTATCCAACTTGTCACAAGTACCAATTTAGCAACACTAACAGCGCTGAAGCAAAGAAACACGAATCGGCCCAATTAACCACTTTCTATGATTATGAAATGGTCGAACTGTAATTATATTAATGCTACTATACTATAAATATACCGCTAGTGATGCATCACAACATATTTACAATCAGAGAGGCACAATTTTTTTAATAAATAAATCTAGTATATTATAATTCCTTTGTGTTTCATTAATGTGAGTGGGGTAGATTCGCCATGCGCTTGTCATTTACTAACATACACCACAAACTCAGGAGAGCGCATTATCTGTGATCTTACATTTCAGCTCACTTAAAACACCGTCCTCAAAGTTACAAACTATCCAACGTTTCACAGCTATCCTCTTAGCACTACTGATATTTCTGAAATAAAGCAATGCTAATCATCGCACTTAAATACCTTTTATGGTTCAAACTGCAACAATACGATAGTTGTTACTAGATCTTTGTTGTTACTATAGATGTTACTATATAGTTACTAGATCTTTGTTGTTACATAGATAGTTGTTACTAGATCTATCCCTAGTAATGATGCATCAGTACATATCTACGATTGGAAGTGGCAAATCTTTATTCATTGTCAAATCTGGCCTCTTATAATTCATTTATACTTTATATTTACGAATAAGGTGAGTTACCCACACCCTTGTCATTTTCTGTTATGCACAACTTATTCTGGAGAGTACATCACCAACAATCTCATATCTTAACTCACTTTGAACAGCACCTTCAAAATTATAGACTATCCAACTTGTCACAAATGCTATAATTGCAACACTGACAACACTTAGCGAAAGCAATACTGACCGTCCAACTTAAACCCTTAGTATAATTATAAAATGATGAAATGGAATTTATATAAAAAATATTACTTAAATATAGAAACAGTGATGTGTCACTATATTTACAATTTGAGGTTGTATATCGCAATTTGTTTATAATCAACACCGGTATATTGGCATTAATTTAAAGCTTATGATGCTATACAATTCATAACAGGCACGACCTGACTCAATTCTACCACTGTTCTTGTGACTAGCGACTGACTATGTGAGACCAATCTATGTTCTAATTACAAAAATATCTGCGCAAAATGCCAGGTCACATAAGCCAGTTTAGGCGCAACGTGATCAAAGTAAAGAAAACATGTCGATTTCCACGAATTAATACAAATCCCTCATATTATTTTTTGAAAGTGACGGTCCAAATCTGATAAAAAAAAATAGAATAAATTAAAATAAAAAAAAAATATAAAACGAGTGAAACAATTTTCAAAGTAAAAGAGCAAATTCACAAAGGTGGGAACTACTTCTTTTATTAATATAAGATGGACTTAAATAAGGATGTACCCCTACATGACTTCCCAGTATAACAAGAATGAATTTTGTGTGCACGCTTATGATTCTGTGTGAAATATCAAAGACAATGGGACCCGTGTAATATTCACAATTGCATGATTTATAGTAAGAAATCAAAGTCTACTCAATTTCTCTTTCTTTTCTATGATGTGGATGACATTAGTTTGCTAGCTTTATTTTAAAACACAGTAATATCTGTTCAACGTTATTTCCTTTTTCTTGGAATTGAAGGCGATCCTTCAAATTACTTAACCATTTCAATTCCAGATTGTCAAAGAGAAACTACGAAAAAAAAGGTCAAACAGAGAAAAAGAAATACTGATTTGACTCAAAAAGTTGCCGCAAAAGTGCAGTTTTATAAATATCTATTCCGGATATAACCCATATAGACCCAGATAGACCCATATAATCCAGATAGAACCCATTAATTTAAGCATTTAACATTTTTTCATGATAAGGATGCAATCAAATTATGAGCCTTATTTTGGAGTAATATCTGTTCAGGACAGCATTATTTCCTTTTTTCTTGAAGTAAAGGCTATCTCACAACTAATTGAATAAAAAAAAAATGTTTTAACTGAAAGTAAGGAGCGACATTAAAACTTAAAACAAACAGAAATTATTCCGTATATGAAAGGGACTGTCTTCTCCTCAACGCCTCGCTCTTTACGCTAAAGTTTGACTCTTTGTCAGAACTCTACTTTTTAAAACAACAAAGACTTAAGGGTAAAGAGCGGGGCATTGAAGAAGGGACAGCCCCTTTCATATGCGGAATAATTTCTGTTCGTTTTAAGTTTTAATATCGCTCCTTACTTTCAGTTTAAGAAACTTGTTTTTTTTTATTTAATTTCTGAACGTTTTTTAATTAATGCAGGTTTTGATTTTGGCTCACCGTACATGAATAATAAAAACGAAATTTGCATATTAATTTTAATTTTTTGGCTATATGGTTTTCTCGACAATTGTTTAATGTTATTTACGAAGGTTTTTAACATTAATAAATATCAATGCCCTATCAGTTAACTTACACGAGGAAATTCTATTTTTGTATGTTTATGTTACATATATTAGGGAGTTCGCCCCCTCATCAATCCCTCGCCCTGTACGCTAAATTTCTAATTTTTTTCCAATTCTTTAATAATGACTGCTGAAACACAAGGGCCGTATAATTCACATACACAATTCACTTAAACAAGAAACTAAAACTAAAATATACATATATATAAGTAAAATAAACTAACATAAAATATATAATATACAATTACTTACATTTACAATTTGCAGCTAGCTTCATCAAACCACGAAAGTAACTGGCAACACGAAAATACTACGGGCCAACAATATGGGCAAATTTCATAATGTATAGGTATTGCTGGTATATGAAGGGTGTTCCCCCTCCTAAACACCTCGCTCTTCACTCTAAACTGTTACTTATTTTGTAATGTGCTTATACTAATATTACTTAATGTAATTATACTTAATGTTATTAATGCTACGTGTAAACAATATGGGCAAATTCCACAACTTATAGCCCTTTCTGGTATATGAAGAATGTTGCCCCCTCTTAAAAACCTCGCTCTTGAGGCTAAATTTTAATTCATTATTTATTAATACATCTTCTGAATAGTCTAATTAAGTGACCCTTGTGTTTTAAGAGTCATTATTAATGACTTGGGATAAATTCTAAACATTAGCGTAAAGAGCGTAATTATGAGGAGCGGAAATTTTTCCGTATATGAAGGGTTGCCCTCTTTTCAATACATTGCTCTTTACGCTATAGCTGCATTGAAGAGGGGGAAACCCTTCATATACGGAATAATTTCTGTTTGGTTTGAGTGTTAATGTTGCTCTTTACTTTCAGGTAAAAAATCTAGTTTTATTTATTTAATTTCTGATCGTTTTTCAAATAATACCGGTAAATCTGTCTCACTCTCCATGAAATATATCCCCCCTACCTTCACAGGAAGCTCCTTCCTGGACATTTCATCCAACGTATAGCGTACCCCCTTCGTCAAATTCCTTTGAGACAGTTCCATCCTCGCTGAAAGTCCCCCCTCCCGCAAAAAATGTCTTGCCGACGATTCAGCATGAAAAATTCTACTTAGTATACTTTCACTTGTAAAAACACTTTAATTTCTAATCGGTTTCTCAATCACTCAGGAGATACCCCCTTCCGTTGAAATTTTTTCCGGAAACCAAAACACGCGAAAAATAACCCCCGGATAATCTCCACATCTCCACGCGGAACAACTCCACATGCAAAATTGAGTTGGCTAAAGGTCCTTAATAAAAAGAATTTCATATAGAAATTTTGTCAAATTCCCCCAGTGAAAAATTTTCCCTGGAAATTCCCTCCCCATGTAAAATTATCCCCGTTGAAAATACCACCAATAAAAAATTTGCCCCCCCCCCCCCACCCGAAAGATGTATGCATACTTCCCAATAACAAATACTACACGTAAACAAAGGACACATTTTGTAACGTAAAGACCCTTTCCCAAGGGCTTTGGGGGTCTCGGAATCTCCAAAGGTATAGCTATTAGGTCTTTCAACTATGCTGAACAAAACGGCTGTTTCAAAATTTTGATCAGATGATTTTGAGAAAAAAATGGGCGGGGGAGCAGGCCTAGTTGCCCTCCAATTTTTTGGGTAGTTTAAAAAGGACACTAGAACTTAATTTCCGTTCGAATGAGCCCTCTGCCAATATTCTAGCACCACTGGGTCAATACGATCATCCCTGGGGAAAAAAAAAAAAACAAAAAAACAAATAAACACGCATCCGTGGTCATTCTTCTGGCAAAAAATACAAAATTCCACAATTTTGCAGATAGGAGCTTGAAACCTCTACAGTAGGGTTCTCTGATACATTGAATCAGACGGCGATATTTTCATTAAGTTTCTATAGCTTTTAGGGGGTGCTTTCCCTTTTTATCGAAAATAAGGCAAATTTTTTCAGGCTCATAACTGTTGATGGGTACAACTAAACTTGATTAAACTTATACATTTGAAGTCAGCATACAAATCCAATTCTTTTGGTATATCTATTGGTATCAAAATTCCGTTTTTAGAGTTTTGGTTACTATTGAGCCAGGTCGCTCCTTACTTACAGTTCGTTAACACGAAATGTTTGACTATACTTTTTCAGTTCCAGATCGTCAAAAAGAAGGTGCAAAGAAAACGGTTAAAGGAAGAAGTTTCTTTTGAAGAAACAGTGATTTAGCTAAAAAATACAGGGCAATAGCACAGTTTTTAACTCAGACATATATTTTCCAAATAAAAATACCAGCAACCTCCCTGATCATTGCTCAAATAGCGAATTTCTCATCAAAGGCGTGCTTTTTAAATATTATTGTCAAATAAATCCTGTGAAACTATTCTTATTGTAGGAGTGTTATTCAAGCAATTAGCCCTTAAACATTTACATTTTTGTCCCCAGCTTCAAATGGGTACCTAGAGAGATCTGAAGAAAAAACACGGGAAGCCTCGGATGATTCTGCCCCAACCATGCATAGTACTCCCAATCAAAGGCAGAGAACCAGGAGGTTCTCCCTTCAAGATTTAAAAACTTTTCAAGATTTCTTCAAGACTTGTTTCTTCAGGGCAAGGTGCCAGTCAAGTGGGGAGTCCCGGTTTGTAACAAAAAAGAAATGATCTTAGTTCAATGTTTACTTATGAAGATGACGGTGGGGAAGTCATCTACATAAGTACAGAGAAGTATGCGTAGCTGTGCTGGCCTCAGGCGGCTTAACGCTGCAGTGAGTTGTTAGTAGTAATAGTAGTAGTTTTTTGTTCCGTTCCATCCCAAAAAAAAAAACATTTTTACTCCTTTCTAAAATTCAAATTTCTGGATTTGATCTCATTCAGCAGTTAGCCATTCATGTATAAAGACGAAAAAAATTATACCTTTGCATCCAGAGCTTTCTTGATAGACACTCTTCTTTGAATCTTCGCTTCACCTTTTTCAATTTGAGCCATAATCCTTTCAATATCCTAAAATAACAAACAACGTTTAGCACAATATGCTTGGGAGCCAGTTTGGTGACCACCCGTGCATAATATCAACCTTAATGATGAAAACGAAGAAACTACAAAAGTGAGGCTTCAAAATCATCCTAGGGACTAAGTATGTCACTTAAGATTCTGCCCTTGCATCTTTACGAATCCCAGCTGTTTAAGACAGCAGGTACCAGTTGCTCTGCAAATTTAGGCACTTATAAGGCAACATAAACACACACCACAAAAACAAAGCTTGAACACTGCAGGATAAACCGTTTTAGTTACTCATTCGTTTTTTTTTGTTTTTTTTCGGTTGTGTGATAAATAGTATCTTTTAAAATGCTGCAAGAGGGAGCATAAATTAGTTAGGGTCTTAGCCATAAGTGCAGCAGCTATTTTTATTAGATGAGTCTTGAAAAGAGAATTTGTTTGAAATATATTTCGTTTTCAGTCAAATGAAAATGATGCTACGGCCTTTAAAAATTTTAGGGGACAAAGTCGTACTTTTAAGTGATTAATGCCGTTTCCTATTGACCCTCTCCCTCCCCCCCACCGGCACTGCAGACAACATAAACACACGCCAAAAGAATGAACTTGAATCAGTCCGCAGACGAATTATTTCATTAATTCATTTGTTCTTCTTTTTCCTACTAAGATAAATCGCATTAAGAGCTTAATATGTTGTATAAGGTAGCATAAGTTAATTGCGGTGTTAGTCAAAACTAATAGTGATTTTTATTGAATGAATCTCAAATTCTAAAGGACCTTTAGAAAAAGGACCTTTAGATGCCATCTTTAGAAAAAGATGGCATTAAAGTAACAGCCTCCAATTTCAAAACACCGTAAATGTCACGTAGCATTAATAACATTAAGTATAATTACATTAAGTAATATTAGTATAAGTACATTACGAACTAAGCAACAGTTTAGAGTGAAGAGCGAGGTGTTTAGGAGGGGGAACACCCTTCATATACCAGCAATACCCCCCTTGAACTAAAATTCTTTCTTGAACTAAAAATCTTAATACATTTAAAAAAAAAACAGAATAACAAAAGAAAAACTAAATTTAAACTTAGAATCTACCTGTCAAATGACCCTCTTTCTTTTGATTGTCAAATTCAACTAAATAAAATGAACAGTTAAAGAAAAATTAGCACAAGAGAATATTATCAAATATTTTGTGATAGCAAACTATAAGTAAAAAGTAAATGGGGCCAGTATTCCCCCAAACTAAAACCACAATATTTATGACAATTGGTACACTAACAGAATTGACTTTTATCCTTATTCTAAATATATAAAATTCATTCAGTTTATTGTTACCCACCAAACGCAACAAATCTGAGGAAATTTGTCTGATTTTCAAAAAAAGGGGGAAGTTAGCTGTAAACTGTAAATGTTAGTAATTGTATAGTATATATTTTATGTCAATACCATTTGATGCATTGTCAATGTCACTGCACTTTCAAATGTCAATGTCAAATCGATTATCAAATCGATCAAATCGATACATCTTCAATTAAAATTCAGGCAAAGTAAACTGGAATTTTTATCAATTTATGTTAGTCCTATATTCTGCTGTTAACCCCCCCTATGTTAGCCCTCATTCTGCTACAGTATACTAGGTTGCTGAAACGAACGTTTTACAAAATCCTGAATAAGAAAGAAGAGATCGAAATCAATTTTGGACTCTGCTAATTTGTCCAGGTCATAGAATATCAGGTTTATATAAATTGTGATTTGAAAAGAATAAAATCAGATTTCTCTGTTCAATTTCACAAATCTTATATTTGCACCTTCATTTTATTATTATTAAAAAAACGACATAGAACATTTTAAAGACTCAAGAAAAATGAATAACAAAAAAAAGAAACAATACTTAATTTTTCGAAAGAAAAAAGAAGAAAAAATAATCAAAAATAAAATAAAAAAGAAAAGATCAAAATGAAAAAAAAACTGAATGCAACAAGTGTCAAAATTTTCTCCGAAGGTTAAAACATTTGAATCTATTAATCAATCGTTGAGGCTCGTACCCCAAATGACCAAAAATAGACCACTCTAGCAAAATGATAACCAAAAACATTAAATAAAATTCAAATTAGGCACTGGACCAACTAAATTCATGTCCGCTATTTGTTGAAATACCAAGGACAGTGAAAATGAAATAAGATTGTTGTCTGGCTAATGTAAACCAATTGGTTAATTGGTTATTGGTTAATGGACGGTCAAAATGAAATCTCATCGATGGAATTACTTAATTGTTAATGGGTTGTTGGAATTGATTAATGTACAAAAAAAAAAAATGAAAATGAAATCTGACTGTTGGTGCTGGTTAATGGAAGCTTACACAGCGAAATAAATCTTAAGAAATTAGAAAAAATCGAAGTCAATTGTGGTAAAAAAAAAAAAAAAAAAAAAAAAAAATCACCATATCGTCGTCAGTCGGGTATCAAAAGGACGTATCTACATAATTGTAAATTTTCAGAGGAACAGAAAAAAATCTCAAAACTTTTTTTTTATTTCCCCTCCAATAACCGTAAAACAAAAACGGATTGATATGTATTGATTTGCATATCGATCTGCTTTTGTTTTACGTTTATCAGAGGGGAAATAAAAAGGTTGTAAGGTTTTTTTTTCTGCTCCTCTGAAAATTTACAATTATGGAGATACGTCCTTTTGATACCCGACTGGCAATATGCAGTTATACAGCTTTTGGTAGTGGCGGGCGCCAAATTAGAAAAAAAAAGAAACGTGAGTGAAAAATCAGCACAAAAATGAACTGAAAACATATGGCACTAAGCAACTTAAAAACATGTAGCTTTCCATTGAAAATGTCTTGTAGATCAGCAGATTGTTAATGGTTAAACTTTTCCGGACAAAAACCGTTTTCTACTTCAATAAATTTGTTTTTCTTTATGTGATACTGCCCTAGGAATTTCATAATTTTTGAACAACCAAAAAGAGAAGTCTTAAAAATTGGTGGTTTTTAAGTATAAGATGGAGAGCCCAGAGAGCAAAACTATTTTTATTTTGATGTCCTTGGGACCCCTAGAATATCTCTAATTTGGCAACAATGGACTCACCTGAAGCTCGTGGCAACGCTCCCAAAAAACTTGACTGTATTCAATAACTTCTTCAGGTGTTTTTCCTTCAACCTCTTTAGCAATGGAATCAATATCATCCCTGCCGTATTTTTCATGAGCTTTAATAAACTGAGTGAAGTCTCGCTTGCTCCAGTTTGTGAAACCCTGAAAAAAAAAATTCAAAACCAATATTAAAAATTAAAAAACGCAAGATTAAAAACACACTTTCATGGACAAAATGAGCTTCTAATAAAGATCGTATTTACTACAAGAGGCACCAGTTGGAGGTGGAGGGGGGTGGGGGGAAAGTCTAGTCCGTCTTGCCTTAAGCCCCTAATCTTAGCCCTTTAAGCCTTGAGCCCCTAAGTATCTATACTTTGCTAGTATAGATGGTATTTGGTGGATACTTAAGAGTTTGAGCTTCCATCCTGCCTCAGACCCTTAGCCCTCAAGTATCTAAACTTTGCTGGAATAGATAGTATTTGCTAAATACTTTGGACTTTGAGCTTCCATCGTAGACCATAATTAAAAAAAAACCATTAATGCGAGCAGGAAAAATTTCGCAAAAATAAATAAAAGCTCTAGTTCAAAGAATTTTTTTAGTTTTCAATTCCTTTGTTTGGTTACCCTTTTATTGTTAGTGTTTAAAAAGTATTGCTATTGTTGAGTTATTGGTTTTATTACATTATTGAATACCGTTTTATTACATTTACTGAGTTTTAAGATAACGCTACAATAACACAATAGCCTAAGTTATTGTTTAGTTATCATTTTATTAGTGGGGCTGTTAAACGGAAAATATCTCTAGAATCGTGCACTTCTAGCAAAAAGCACCAAAATTGGTGAAGATATAGATATAGATTGGATTCCCCGAAAGCACGCGGAATCCAATGGTGACGGGAAGCACGTCAAGCGGACGCTTGAAAGCACCTTTACGGGCACCCGAAGCGCTAAAAAAGCGCAAGTTTACCAGTCTCTCTACAGACGCATCAAAACTCCTGACAATACGTTTTAAGATATGGAGATTCCAATGGCACCTAAATAAAAAGCAACGGATTGCTCTGAAGTGCGCAATAGAGCGCAAAATGGAAGCACGTAAAGCGCAAAATGGAAGCACCTATTCAATGGAATACAAAAACTGGCAAAAACATAGTTAGAGTACTAGAAGTTCAACTATTACAAGAAGCAGCTCGAGTTTGTCTGTCCAAGCGCGTATTTCCGCGCTGAAAAACGCGCAACCAGTACAAAACTGTGGAACGTTTTGAGAAACTCCGGAAAAAGTGGAAATATAGTATGAAATATGGGGAACCCAATGGTGATCGGTATAAAGCCGAGCGATTGCTCTATAGCGTCTTATAAAACACCTGGAGCACTAAAAAAGCGCAAGTTTACCAGCCTCGCTACAAAAGCATCAAAATTTCTGTTTTCCAGACGAACTGAAATTCCGAAATGGGAAGGAACAGTGGATTGCAGAAGATCACGAAATGGGCTTGGCATTTCAGAAGAGGTTCCAGACAAACACTAAAAACCTTGTAAATACCCTAATAGAATAGGTAATCCTCTCGAAAGTATGTATGACAGTCTCGTTTCCATCGACTCCGGGAGAGTACCCCATCGTTTTGCCATCAGTAGTTACCGCAGTCTGGAAATTTTCGGCTAATCCCAGTATGATGCTTTTGTGGAAGAGCGTTTTTAAAAACGTACAAAGCCTATTGATTCACCGATACGCCAAAACAAGATATCATTATTTTCAACTCCCATTCCCTCATCGATACCGAAGTCGAACTTGGTATCAAAGTCGAAAGTCGAACATAGATACCGACTTTGCCATCCTTCAGATGGCCAAGTCAGATTCGGCCCTATTTGCCAAACTCTATATTGGCTGCAACACCAGAGGCGCTGACTTTGAAGAGTTTTATAAACACGAGAACCTTCTTTTCCCTCCTTCAATCTCTGATCAGGGTAATCTGAGATTCGGCACGATGTCTGATATTGTAACTCTGCTCAAAGCTTATTCTTCTGGAGTTGTGACCGAGAAACCTCAACCCGCTTCCAAGGTTTTTGATGGTACTGTCCCAGTCCACCTTATAAAGCCCAAAAGCAAGACGTTTGGTGAATATGTTGCAGAAGAAATCTGCCAATACCTTCGTCAGCGGTTCACAAGTGAAACACAGCGAGTTGACGTCGTCTTTGGTGTTTATAAGTCCGACAGTTTGAAAATTTCTACACGAGAAAAACGCGGCAAGGCTATGTATCTGACAGAGATTGAAGAAAGAACGCCGATTCCAAAAAACTGGACTAGTTTCCTTCAGTGTTCAGACGACAAGCAGAGCCTACTCAAGTTCATGATAAAAAAAAGAATTGCGACACTGTTACCAATCATTTGGTTGTCGTGACTTCTGGTGATAGTGCAAGAAGTACAGTTCTATCTGACTTGGCTGAAATTCATCCTAACAACAACGAGGAGGGAGAAAGCTGGATAGTCCTACACTGCCTTCATCAAGCGCGCTGCAACATGAAATTCATCACTGTCAGAACGGTTTATTCATGTGTAGTTGTTCTGCTCATCGCAAAGTACTTTCTTATTGGGATTGATCAACTGTACGTAGCATACGGCCAAGGGAAGAGTTCCCGCTTTATTCCTGTTCACGACGTAGCAACTGCACTTGGCGAAGAAAAGGCGCAGTCACTGTTTTTATGGAAAGCAAAGGAGGGTTTTGGAAAGTATGGAAAGCGCACAGTGCCATAACACCAGTCTTCAACCGCCTGTCTTCTCCTTTTTAAGAGCTCACTGAAAACGACTTTGCACAGACTGTTAAGTTCATTGTGTTTGTATATGACAGATCCAGTGGGAAAGAGTCGGGAAACAAGTTGAGGAAGTATCTGTTCACAAAAAAAGGATGATTCATGGACAGACTTCCGCCAACCCAGGATGCGCTAAACCAACAGATTCGGCACGCTTACCTTCAAGCCCAGGTATGGTCCAGTTATCATCTTGTCATTATTCCCGAAAAGAACCCCAACGATTACGGATGAGGAAAGACTAGCAATGGGCTTTGGGCTCCCCGATGGTCAACCCTGCCCCAAGCTTCTGTCGCCTGTCGAGAGCTTATGCGATGCAGTTGCAAAAAGCAATGCTCTGGGTGCTGCAACTACAAGAGCAGCCCAATTGAGTGCACTGATAAGTTCTTGCCACGGGTTCTGCCAATTATAATGAATTTTTATTAATTATGTATTTTGATATCCCTTTTAAGATTTAAGCCTAACTTAGAATCTCGGTTGCTCAACATGTGATCTGATATATCAGCGAAGTGCCATATTATGTGATAATTATTGCCTTATTTTGTATTCCATTATCCAATAAGAATGACAATTAAGATAAGTTAGCTAAAGTAGCAAACGGAAATGGCTTTTTTGGTTGCGCATCTCCGACAAAGTGCCATGTAGGTAGACCCCGGCGCCGCGCCGATGAGGGAAGACCGGCGGCGGGGGCCAAAAACAGCACGCCGCGCCACGCCGCCGGTAAGATGTCGGTGGCGCGCCGCCGGTAAGATGTCGGCAGCGCGCCGTCGGCGCGATCAATGTTTACCGCAAACATTAATGTTTTCATCAGTCTTTCTCAAATCACAGCTTAAATTTACAACAGATTCAAGCCTATTCATGAGTTCAAAAATTCACAAGTCGCTGGCTGGAAACTGGTCTTCTTCGTTATTCATCAAGAGAAGTAGAAATCTGGTAGAAACGAAATGGCTGTGTGAATTCTTAACATAAATTATTATCAAAATTAGTAGTTTTTTTTCATCGAGCATTGCCGCATACAAAACTTTAAATACCGTATCACAAAATTCGTCAGTTATCTGGGTAAAAACTTTGAATATAACTTTGAACTTAGAAGCTTAATTTTTTCATAATGCCCTTTGCCTATATCTGTTTTTTCACCTTTAAAACAGTTGAAATGGGCGACTTTGATATTGATTGTTTTTTTTTGCTCTTTTGGATTCCTAAAAAGCCTTCTTGTATTAAAAACTTGTTTTTAATAACAATTAAAAAAAAATACATTTGAAGTTTTTTTTGGCTTCTTTAAAGAATATATGTCATGTAGGGTAAGGCTGAACTGCTGCTTTTTTATTGCTTTTGGCTGCTCTTTTGGATAGTATTCATTTTTTCTTTTGGGGATTAATTCCAAATTATAAATTCATAAATACCTAATATCAGTCAAATTATAAACTGCATCAAAAAGGAATAAATTTATCAAATTGAAAAATACATGATGAACACTTCACATGAGAACACTTCAATTACAATGAAACAAAAAACACTTAATAGTTTATTCTGTATGAAGAAAAATGAAGTGCCAGCTATTTTCTTAGGTAAAAAAAAATGAAAAGCTCATCCATTTTAAATGTAATTAAATGAAATAATATGCAGACTGAAGTAGCTCCAGGAAGATGTAGAGATTTTCTTCCTAGTTGGTCACTTTTAATCCAAGCAAAATGTTAGGAGTTTTAGTATCAGTTATTGAGTTTAAGCTTTGATTTCCAAATGCTCACAAAAATTATCAAATATAAGAAAGTCGCAACAATAAGTCACCTGGGGTCAAAATACTCAAAGACTGCTCTTTGATCCCCACCCAGGCTCAAAGCTTCTGCCATGGTCAGTTCCATAGAAATCTCCAAAGAGTTCTTTTTTAAAATAGCTTTCAAGCGTAATTAGGGGCATTTAGCCTTTTTTGCTATTCTTCAAAGCTTCGAAAAAAGTGTTATAGTATTCCAAATGTTACATTTGTTATATTTGTGCATATTTTTGGTAATCTTTTGTGCGGTGATCTAATTTTTTAAACCACTGTAGATACGTAAGAACGTTGCAACATCTAATGCCCTGAGGTCATGAGACCGTCAAAGACTCCTCCTTGAACCTCCCAAATTGAAAGCTTTTATTATGACCAGGCCTTTTAATGTAACTTGGGCACTGGACTAAGGGCGCCATTGTCACTCGAACGCAACGTTAGGTGGGGATGTCGATATCGCTTTCGTCACACCAATTCGTTTTAGTGTGAATCTACCTGGTACTTATGAATGAATGTTTTCAAAGTAAACCCGTTTCATCAATAAAAAAAAATGGGTTGGACGCATATGTCCCTTTCCCTTTGGACGATAAAACTATACTAGTGTTGTATCAAGTATAACTCACGAAAATCTTGTTAATTTTTGTCAACCTTTCAACTTTTTGGCATCCCTGCTTTCAATTAAAGAAATTAAGGTACTATCACTTAAATATAGTAACTCCCTATGCCCCCCCCCCTCTGGATACCATCTTGATAGGATACCGTCTCTGCTTTAAATAAAAAAATTACTTATTGGCACCCCTGCTTTCAAAAAAAAACCGAGGCATCGTCATTTAAATATGATAGCTTACTACCCCTCCCCCCTGGATACCACCTTGATAGGATGCAGTCTCTGCTTTAAATTAAAAAAAAAAACTTTTGGGACTCCCCGCTTTCGATAAAAAAATTTCGAGATATTATCATTTAAATGTAATATCTCCCTACCCCCCCCCCCCTCCCTCTGGATACCCTCTTGATAGGATGCCGTCTCAGCTTTCATTAGAAGAATGATTTACTTAATAATTAACTAGGTCGCTATATGGTTGAAACAAACACACAAAATAACGTTAAGCAGTTTAGTGTTCATTGAAAAAAAATTGAGGGTATGAGTAAAGGGGTACAAAGACAACAACAAAAATGTCGAAATTATTCAGATATACCTCAAATTATTGGAAAACTGAGTCATAGATTCGCCGTGGCATTTAAAGATCCAAAGAATCTAATTAAAAGGGAGCACACACAAAAGCCAAATTAGGCCAGTAGCCTATAAGAAATCGCAAAATACCCAAGACAATGAACAAGTCCTAATGGGGGGAGGGGGCTGGGACGATCAAAATATTTCAATGGTTTCCCAGGGAATTTGATATCATTTTCTTCCGTCTCCACTTTAATTGAAAAAAATAATTATTTTTTTTGCGTCCCTGCTTTCAGTAAAAAAAAATGAGGCATTATCATGTAAAAATGATAGCCCCCTATCCCCCCGTATAGGCAATAATTTACAGTTTTTTATGAATTATATTTTTGGGGTAACTGCCGGTTCAATCTTTAATTCCCAAACCTTTTACATAGCTTAGTCTACAGCTAAATTTTGTCTCAATAGAAGGTTTTATTGTTGTTTTTTTTTGGGGGGGGGCAGAAAAGCTTCCGAAAGAAGATTGTATTTTCCATCAGGCGTTCAACAATTGAATATTAAACATTAAGAAAATCTTATCTAAAAATAGCAAAAAAAAATCTGCAAACTTACAATTCAGTTGTAGAACCAATCTGTCGGCTGTCAGTTTCAAAATCCAACTGAAGGCTGAAGCTTTATAGTAGTAAATACGTCCTACAATTCTATTCAACTTGAAAATAAAATTCTTGACTACGAATGATGTAAGAAATAGCGACTGGGAAACTGCATTCGAAATTATTTAAACTCATTTCATAAAGACGATACTTTGTTTTGTCAACATATGAAGAACTGTGTATATTGCAATATTAGCAATTGCATATTGCATCTGTCTGGTTTTTATGCAAAGTAACAAAAAAGACGAAAATTAACGAACAAGAGAGTAGTGAAGAATTATGTTATTCACAGTAATATTTGGCAGGGAAAGTCACCGGTGATAAATCGCTAGGGGTGGCACCGTGATTGCGTGATTTTCGGGGATTCGGGGAACCAATTATTTTTTTGGGGTGACGCATATGTTTTGGGGGAAATTCGCGAAAATTCAGGGATAGTGTAAGCCTTGCTTGATTTCTAATCAGGAAAATCGAAATACTAAACCACACGAGAAGGAAAAGCTCCGACTTTGCGGTTGACGCAATAAAGAATTGCCGCAAAATTAATTTAAAGTCGACCGAACGCCTGCGGCGCTACGACCGTTCGGCGTCGTTCGACCGGGTGTCTCGTCGGCGGCGTTCGGTCGATCCGCCGGCGCGGCGCCGGGGTCTACATGAAGGTCTATATGTGTTCAAAATCCTTTATTCTTTTCGTGTCATGAAGCGTCATGGGCTCTGCTGGACGAACGAAACCGCACTTCGTATCGCATGTTCAATATCATTTCGAATTTTCGCTTGTTTTAAGAGACTAATGTTTTGTAAGTTTTTCTACCTTTAGGCTAGAAGCAGGCATAAAGACATATCAGGACCAGATACTGGTTTACAAATTCACTTTCTTCTTAACACCTTTCGACTCTCGGATTTTCAAACCGTGTTTCTACCAAATCTGAACTTTCTGTAACAAGCAGATGGGTTTTGAGCTTTTAGCGCACTTTTCAGTGATTGCAAAGGTGCTATAGAGCGATCGCTCGACTTTCTAGCTACGATTATTGGGTTCCCCATACTTTGTACTACATTACCACCTTTTCCAGAGTTTCTTCAAACTTTCCATCAGTTTTGCGCTTTTTGCGCGCTTTTGAGCGCACAAATTTGTGCTTTGACGCGCAGACTCGAGCTGTTGCTTGTAATCTTCGGACTTCGACTTCTAGTACTCTAAACTATGATTTTGCCTGTTTTGGTACTGCATAAGATAGGTGCTCCTATTTTACGCTTTACGCGCTTTTTTAGCGCTCCATTGTGCGCTTCAGAGCGCTCCATTACTTTTTATATAGCCGCCATTGGAATCACCATATCTTAAAATGTATATTCAGAGGTTTTGATGCTTCTGTAGAGATACTGGTAAACTTGCGCCTTTTTTAGCGCTTCGGGCGCTCGTAAAGGTGCTTTAGAGCGCCCGCTCGACGTGCTTTTCGTCACCATTAGATTCCCCGTGCTTTAATCTATATTTCCACCAATTTTCGTGCTTTTTGCCAGAAGTGCACGATTCTTGTGCTTAATAGCCCCGCTAAATGGTTATGTCCAGCTTCTCTCCTCTGTGGTGGGTTAATTTGCTTGAGCATTTTATATATAATATATATTAATAATAAGATTGATATACTATTTTAAGTTGTCTATGCTGAGTTTCCCGCATTGCTGATGTTGAGTTTCCCGTATTGAGTCGAGTGAATTGAATTTCTGATATGTTGAGCCATTATTATGAAAATTCGGATATGGAGAAACGTGGTATTACTTTTGGGTGTGCGGAGTTTCTCTCTTGAATTTTGGTCGGTTAGTTTAACGTGTTAAAACATAATTTATTATTGATACTTTTTTAAGATAGGTACTCAATGGACTCTTTTTTCTAGAAATTTTCTAGGGCCTTATTTAGAGAATATCGCTTTCAGTCATAAATACTTTCAATCCTGAATTCAGGTTACAACGTCGCTTACTGAGAAAAACAGAAGTTTACATCTTGACCCCATAGTTAAAGATTTTAAGAAAGTACCTGGGTAAGTAACTGCTCCTTCTCAGCCTGCTCTTCTTCGCTTAGAGTGTCGGCTTCGTCGATTTTCTTCTGCTCCTCACGTTGAGTTTTAGCTGCCTCAGGACCTAGGTCTGGATTCTTAGGAACTTTATATCTGAAAAATAAAATCTGATATCAGCAAATTGCGTTATAACCCTGATCACTGATTTCAATAAAAAAAAAAAAAAAACAGTTGAAAAAAAAGATCACTGATTTCAATAAAAAGAATCTCATTTTCTCAGCTTGAACCCATCAAATAGGATTTCGGCTTTTAAAAAAGTGTAGAACCTGGTATTTAGCTATTTTTGAGCCTGATATTGAGTTTGAGCTTGATATTCGGCTATTTTTGAGTCAGATTGAGACTGATATTGAGTTTGACATTCGGCTATTCTTGAGCCTGATATTCAAATTGAATTTTTGAGCCTGATATTTGGCTATTCTTGAGCCTGATTGAGACTAATATTGAGTTTGAGCCTAATATTCGGTTATTTTGAAGCCGGGTTGAGACTGATGTTAAGTCTGAGCCTGATATTCAAAATTGAATTTGGAGCCTGATATTCGGCTATTTTTGAGCGTGACTGAGCTTTGAGCCTGACATTCAGTTATTTGTTAGCCTGATTGAGACTGATATAGAGTATGAGCCTAATATTCGGCTATTTTGAAGCCTGATTGAGCCTGATACTAAGTTTGAACCCAATATTCGGCCATTGTTGAGCCTAATACTGTTTGAGCCTGAGCCTGATATTGTGTTTGAGCCTGATATTTGGTTATTTTTTAGCCTGATATTCAAAACTAAATTTTGAGTTTGAATCTGATCTTCGACTATTTTTGAGCCTCATTTTGAGTTTGAGTTAGATATTCAGCTATTTTTGAGCCTGATATTCAGTTTGATCATAGTATTTGGCTATTGTTGAGCCTTATTGAGTCTGGTTTAGTTTGAACCTGAGCCGCAAACTAAAAAAAAAAACTAATGTTCACGCTATAATGACGGGATTTTAAACTCAAAACCGGGTGCGTCCTTGATGCAAGTGCATTTTCCGCTACAGGCACAAGTTTTAATATCTTTGGATTGTTTATAACAGAACCACCTCCCCCCATCATGTTACTGTTTATTTAAGCAAGACCAAACATAATCTCCAAATAGCATAGCTAAGACACTAGTTCTTACTTTCCACAAAGTTTGAATGACATTTGGCACCCATTCTAGGGGATGTCCCTGATAACACAAATTTTGAGGATCCCCTCCTCTCGTAGTAATTGGATTATTTTCAGACAGTCAAAATCTCTGTTAGAATAAGAATAAGTGCCAACAAGGGACTTATTCTTATTACCCACAAATTTTGATTAAGACCTGATAACCCCTTTGGTAAATGTTTTTATGAAAGGTATGTAGGGACTAGGGATGAAAAACACTATTTAGTCCCTATTTGTGGACTAGAAATAGAGGATCTTCTTTTTTTATTTTTACAAAAAAAAAAAAATCGTTTATATAAATACAAAAACGGAACTGAAGAATAACACACTAGCTATAAAACTCGAAATAAACGAGACAATGTTTTGTTTTGTTAATTTAAAAACATAGATGGCCGCTTTACACAGTTTCTGTGTAAAAGAAGACAGTTTCTTTGTCAGTACGCCTAGACTTTAATTTCAGAATTCTAGGATTTTCTCTGTTTTTATTTATAAATTACTATTAATTATTATGCTAACTAAAGTTAACTGATTTCTACATATGTGAAATCTGTGCTTTAAATAATAGAACTTCAAATGTTTTCAACTCAACATTTGACACTTTTCTAGCAAGATCTATTCATTATAAAATATTAGTATTAAAATATATCAGAATATAAGCTTTAATATATATAAATAAAAAAAAATGTAGTCTAAAATAAAAACAGTGTTGAAATTCAATAAATTTGATTGAGATTTGAAAGAGGGCTGAATCCCCCTTTTTATGACCCCCTCCCCTCCCTAGGACCTGTATTGCATACTTAATACTATAGAAATGCTAGTTTTTTTATACATTTAACTGTCGAGTTCGAATTTTTGGCAAAATGTTGAAATCTCCTAACCTTCGATCAACATCCCCAATATATCTCTGAAAAACAATCTATTGGTTCCTTTAAACAGAAATTTAGTAAACACAACTCTAAGGCAAAAACCTAAATGGTTGAATGATGTAGTAAGTGGATGAGTAGTGGCGTGTCAGGCCCTGATTGTTGAATGGTATGTTAATTGGCTGACAAGTGGCATAGCAGGCCCTAATGGATGAATGGTGGGGTAAAAGGTTGGTAAAGTGGCATATCAGGCCTTAATGGCTGAATGGCGCGGTAAATGGTTACAAGTGGCAAATCAAGCCCTAATGGCTGAATGGTGTAGTAAATGGCTGAGTACTGGCATATCTGGCTCCAAGTTTTTAGCGACCTGGTGCCATGAATTTTGACAACAGGCATACATCCGGACAAATTTCTTGTGAAAAACTCCCAAACTGCCGTAAGAAGTGAAGATACTATATAATTATTTTATTTGCCTCTTAAACAAAAAAAAAACATTTTCGAAAAGAATTATAACAAAACTAAAAAGCCGAACTAAAACCTAAAATCAGCAAATATAAAGTCACACAATAATTCAAACTTAAAACTAACACAAATTACCACAAATAAAAGTGGGTCTGCTGCCCATCAATCCTCTAAGGGCCAGTGTGTCACGTGCTCATTGCTGAAG